>NC_084735.1:36045462-36165462 GCF_033978785.1 Entelurus aequoreus
GACAGTGTCAACAAATGTTATTCACAAAACATAATGCAAGTATACATAATTTCGCAAAGATGAGAATTACTTTTGGTGGTACGAAGTAAAGACTGTCTTCCCAGGCCCAGAAGTGTTTGGACTCCAGGAACACTAGATGGCAGCTCCTTCTCTATAAGTGGGCCGATGCGTTTACAGACACGGAGAAGATAGTCTGCAGGAATGTGTGCATTTAAAATCACCTGCAAGAGACCCAGCAAAGGACAGCAAGCACACTATAAGAAAACAAACCCAAAATGTAATTCAATATGCGACAAAAAAGTATAACAGTTAGATTATTAAGACTCTTAACCTTTTAATTAATGCTACGTTTCTAAGGTGCCACGTAAAAACAGCTAGTCTTGACATTTATGACAGTGCCTTTATTTTTGTAGTGTCTGAAAAATCGTAAATAATGTATTTGTAAGACTGCTACAGGAGGGGCGCAAGCCAAAACAAGAATGGTTTTGCTCTACTGTGCTGCAAAACAGCTGTTAAGATGCAAAAGAGCGACTCTTCTGCCAATACAACAGCAGTCGTTAGGATGCAATCCCCCTCGTTAGCGGTGCAGTATTGTGTGGCAAAACGACTGCTGTTAAGATGCAGAGAAGAGAGACCTCTTACAGCATTGTTGTTCTGATTCAAACATTTAAAATTAGTTCCTTTTTTACATATAGTTGAGTAGATTGGTACACTAGTACTTTTACCAATACTTTATTTGAATACAATTTTGACTTAGACACAAGGGAAATTGTTAGATACAGTAGTCCATCTACAGAAAGAATAAATATTAACTGATATAGTTACAGATCCTGTGTTTTTGTCAAATTACAGTTGTGCCAATTTGTGCCACTGTAACGACTTGGTATTGGCTCGATATTAGGGTTGTGAATCGTTAGGCACCACACAATTAGATTCGATTGTTGGGGTTAACAATTCGATTCAGAATCAATTCTCAATTCAAAATCAATATTTTTTTAATAACTTTGGGTGCCAGTTATATGATGAACTACATTCCTCCATAAAACGGATCAACAGCTCTAATACATTTCTATATTACTTAAAAGAAAACGAGTGTTGTTTAAATAAAATCTCCCCAAACATTTAATAAAGTCAAATACAAATAAGTCAAGAGAAGTATCCAACACTTCTCTTTTCTAAAGTAAATCTGTACAGCAGATATGATCATCTACATCAAAAATATGATTTGCCTGAGTGGCTGGACAGGACAGATAAAAAGAACAAATACAACAACATTTCAAACCGATTTTTGCTTACGAATCGTTACTAATAAAAATTGCGATAAATTCGAAAATCGATTTCTTAGACACGTACCCCTACTCAATAACCAAATTTCTAGTACCGCCCAAAAACTAATGTTAAATATCTAAACAGAATAGTAAGTGCTTATTACATTTTAATAGAAGTGTAGATATAACCATGTTGCAACAGAAAGTAACCAGCTATTAACAGCAAGGAGATTAATAACAGTTTTGAGAAAATAATACAACTGGAAAGGACGCAGTATGTTACTGCATACATCAGGAACTAAATTAGGAGCCTTTGTAACTCGTTTTGAAATGGTTCTATTATCAATTACATGCCAAATAATAAATAAATAATAATAAATAGTGTGATATATAACATTATCGTAAGAGGCTGCAATATAATTCTTAATATAGATTTCAGCCGATTATGCCCATACCAGCACACATTTACACATAAGATGGCACAACAATTTGTATGCAATGTCTCAGATTTAGCCCAATAAGTATCAAAAACAGAATCTGGATAGTTAACAAAATATACATATAAAACAGAGCTATGTACAAAATAACATAAAACAGAACACAAATAAATAGATTTGTGATCCTGTAGTATAAATATTGAAATCTAACTAAATAAGACAGACAATCAAACTAATAGATTATTTTCAAATTGAAACTTGAAATTAAAGAAAAATTGCTGTATTTTTTTCCACATCTGGTTAATATATGTTCCTCTAACATATGTGGAGCAGGCTTTGATATTAATTATGACTGCAACTTGTTGTTTTACTGATATTTAAAATAATTTAAAAAATAATAATTTATTGAAAAAAAAAGACCCCAATACAATGCAGTTCAATGGATAATTTACAATGACATGAAAACACAAACCTAATTAACTTTAGTAATGCAGGCAAGTATATAACTAGTAGATAAGGATGGGACAAAATGTGCCGAGGCTTTCAGGCGTCTGTCGAGTTATGGAGTGGGCGTTTCCGCAAAGCGCGTATCGAGGGTTGCTTCATGTAGGGGAGGAGCAGGAAATGATGACGTGTGAAGCCTCGCTGCCAGGCCGCATGACTTGACCGCTTCGAGACGCGGTTCAGCCTCGCTACCCGGCCGTAACACGTGACTACTTCAGGATGCGGTTCAGATTGTGCCTGAGAGACTCAACAACACATAAGCTGCCCAAGCTCCATTGAAAAAGTGGGCTTTTGAGAGTTGTGGTCAGTTCTGAATCTGGTTATAGAATAAAAATATTTCTTTAAATGCAAATAGAATCAAAGAATATTGATTCTATTTCTACATGATATTAAATTTGACGGCAAACCTAATCCAAGCCGTCTACCGCTTTGTAAGAAATATTAAAATAGTTAACTCACATCCAGCCTGTCTACAATCGTTTGGTAGTTTTATGATTTGTGCGTTGACCCTGTAAGCCATGTGACATTGTTTTGATTCTCAGCAATGTTTGTTCCAGAATGTGTTATTCACTGTAAAATTACATTTTTATAATGTAAGACACGCTCTATTTTTTATCTTTTAAACAGGCACCAGAAATTAATAGCTGGATGGTATTATCTTTTAAACAGCCACTAGAAATCAATAGCTGAATGATGGAAAGGATTTGTCAAAAACAATAAAGGGATTGCTTAAAATATTTTAAAAAAATACTAAATCTCCTCTGTTCTGTACATCTTTGTCCAAGTCACATTATATTGTCATCTTCCTCTTGAAGTCAAAATGCCATTTCTCCAAGGTGACGTATCATACTACCATGTTGGCAAAATACAAACACACAATACATTAAAACATTTTATTGTACATGTGTTAATTTGATTATCAAAACCATTTAGTCAAAAATGTATTGTGATTCATTATCATTTCCAAAAGCCATAACTCGACCCAATTGGTTCAAGTTGTTAGTTGCAGCCCTAGTGGCGGTATTACGGTTTCAAAATCTTCACAATAATGCTGTGACGTGTGGCGATGTCAAACGAAAACTTGGTGAGTGCAGTTTTTTTCTGGCGCTTTTGCGTTGGCCGGTCTGAAAATAAACTACATCGCGCGCAGAGGATTTTGGGAGAGTCTCTCTCGGATTTCCAGCCCAGCTGAACACCACTAACCCGCGTAAATTGCCACGACTTGCTGTATTAGTGACACTATAACTTGTACTAACATTCCTTTTATGTTACGTGCGTCCCTTTTAGACTAAACCACTACACAGGGACCGTAACACTAACAAACAAACAACCCTTGGCAAAAACATAACATCGTTTCGAGTGTTCTAAACCAAAACAGACTTGGTCAAGGGGCAGCGTGCTAAGGGAAAATATATTTGAACTCAGCGAGACTAAACATTAATTTGTGAGGTATTAACAGTATTAAAAGCTAAATTGTGAGTTCACATTTTGGAGAAACTCCATTTTCCAAACTGATATAAAACATCCATCCATTTTCTACGGCTTGTCCCTTTCGGGGTCTCTGGGGTGCTAGAGCCTATCCCAGCTGCAGTCGGGCGGAAGGCGGGGTACGCCACCTCATCACAGGGCCAACACAGATAGACAGGCTATATTCACACACTAGGGCCAATGTATTAGTGTTGCCATCAGCCTATCCCTAGGTGCATGTCTTTGGAGGTGGGAGGAAGCCGGAGTACCCGGAGGGAACCCACGCAGTCACGAGGAGAACATACAAACTCCACCCAAAAAAGATCCCGAGCCCAGGATCGTACCCAGGACCTTTCTAACATATCCACTGTAAAGGACACTGCTTCTCAGAAAGTAAAAGTTGAAAGACATTAGACTGAACATTCTTGTTTTACACTTGTTACACTGGATGTTTACAAAGTAAGTTTTTTTTGGCTTATAACAGTGGATGTACCTGCATTATTCTTTGTACTTAAAAATTAATGTTTGTAATAATAAATATGATTATAACATTTGATCATTATCGTAATGATCAAATGTTCTAATCCCAAACATAATGATTCTTTGACTGTTCAATTACACTAAGTGTGTTTATCCTAAACATTCCTTCCACTTTACTTGGCATACAACGGCATTTTAAAGTATTTTGGGTGCATGTGCAGGTACATGTCTTTGGAGGTAGGAGGAAGCCGGAGTACCCAGAGGGAACCCACGCAGTCACGAGGAGAACATACAAACTCCACACAAAAAGATCCCGAGCCCAGGATCGAACCCAGGAAGGACCTTTGTAACATGTCCACTGTAAAGGACACTGCTTCTCAGAAAGTAAACGTTGAAAGACATTAGACTGAACATTATTCTTTTACACTTGTTACACTGGATGTTTACAAAGTAAGTTGTTTTGGCTTATAACAATGGATGTACCTGCACTATTCTTTGCACTTAAAAATTCATGTTTGTAGTAATAAATATGATTATAACATTTGATCATTATGATAATGATCAAATGTTCTAATCACAAACATAATGATTATGTGACTGTTCAATTACAGTAAGTGTGTTTATCCTAAACATGCCTGCCACTTTATTTTACAATGGCATTTTAAAGTATTTTTGTTTTTTTGGACATATACCACAATAATATCGTATCATGGCTTTCATACCGTGATAATATCGTACCATGACATTATGATATCGTTACATCCCTAGTAACTAGCCACAAAAATAGAATACATTATATCACGATTCATTACCGCTACTGAATACAGGATTGTTATGGTTTCGTGGCATATTGAGAACAGTATACAGTATATCTCTTTTATCCTTCAGCCACGTGAGCTCTGGAAAATTCACAACAACCAGCTTCCTGGTTGCAGCCAGAAACTTAAAGCAGCCAGAAACTTAAAACAAGGCTCACCAACATCAGCAACAAGGAGGGTGACTCCCTCATTACAGACAAAATGGAGGTAGCTAGCAGACTTAACATCTTTTTCACCAGCGTAGCCGCAACTCTTGTCAACAAGCTGTCCCACCACTCTGGTCGCTTTGGTGTAGAACACATTAAAGCCTTCTACAGAAAGCTAGGAGTATCCAACGATGGTTTCAAATTAGAAATGGTCACAGCTGATGAGGTGTTTAAAAAATTGAGCGCGCTCCACCCTAACAAGGCCACCGGCCTTGATAATATTCCCTCCAAATTCCTCAGGGACTCTGCCTCCATCATTGCCCCGATCATCACGCACATAATAAACCTATCAATTACACAAGGCCAAGTACCAAAAGATTTTAAGATAGCAAGAGTAACTCCCTTCTTTAAAAAAGGAAGCAAATTGGAACCTGGCAACTACCGACCTGTTTCTATTCTCAGTTCCATTTCCAAAGTAATGGAGACAATAGTTTATGAACAGGTCGATAGTTACCTTGCCACTAATAAACTCATGTACAAATTCCAATCCGGCTTCAGAACTAACCACTCCACTGACACATGCCTTCTCTATCTGACCGACCACATCAAACATGAGGTGGACGCGGGCAAATACTGCGGCATGGTCATGCTGGACCTTCAGAAGGCCTTTGACACCGTTAACCACGCTATACTGCTGGATAAGCTCAGAGCAATCGGATTTAACAAAACCTCATGGAGCTGGATGCAATCTTACTTGGAGGGGAGGGAGCAGGTGGTAGAGGTGAACGGCACCGTGTCCCCCCCCCCCCTCTCGGTGAGCTGTGGAGTCCCCCAAGGCAGTATATTGGGACCTTTACTGTTCCTAATATACATAAACGACATGTCATCGGCATGCGACTGTGAATTGTTTTTGTTTGCGGATGACTCTGCCCTGCTGGTATCCGGCAAGGACAAGTCACAGGTGGAGAAAATCCTCAGTGCTGAGCTCTGTAGAACTTGCACCTGGCTCGCTGACAACAAGCTATCCATACACTTGGGTAAAACAGAATCCATCCTGTTTGGGTCCCACATCAACCTTAAGAAAGTCAATGACTTCACCATAAAAGTGGGTGACATTGTTATCACCAGGAAAGATGAGGTCACCTACCTAGGTTCCATTCTAGAGGCTAACCTTTCCTGTGATAAAATGGCAACCAAGGTAATCAGAAAGGTTAACCAACGAACGAGATTTCTCTACAGAATCTCCTCTCTGGTCAACAAAAGCACCTTGAGGATTCTGGCGGGAACTCTCGTTCAACCCTTTTTCGATTACGCATGCACCTCCTGGTACCCTAGCACCTCCAAAACCCTCAAATCTAAACTCCAAACATCTCAAAACAAGCTAGTCAGGTTACTTCTAGACCTCCACCCCAGATCCCACCTCACTCCTACCCACTTCTCTAAAGTGGGCTGGCTCAAGGTGGAGGACAGAGTTAAACAACTTGCACTGAGCCTAGTCTATAAAATCCACTACACCTCCCTGATACCGAAGTACATGTCAAACTACTTCCTTAACGTAAATGACCGCCATAACCACAACACCAGGGGGAGCTCCACTAACCATGTTAAACCCAGATTCCGAACTAACAAAGGTCTTAACTCATTCTCTTTCTATGCCACATCAATGTGGAATGTGCTCCCAACAGGTATAAAAGAAAGGGCATCTCTATCCTCCTTCAAAACCGCAATAAAAGTTCACCTCCAGGCAGCTACAACCCTAAACTAACACCCTCCCCTGATTGCTAATAATCAAATGTAAACAATCAAATGCAGATACTTTTTCTTATGCATTCAGATCTCTCTCTCTCTCTCTCTCTCTCTCTCTCTCTCTCTATGTCCACTACTTGCTGTCCATATTCTACCCCCCGCCCCCCCTCCACACCCCTGATTGTAAATAATGTAAATAATTAAATGTGATTATCTTGTGTGATGACTGTATTATGATGATAGTATATATGATAGTATATATCTGTATCATGAATCAATTTAAGTGGACCCCGACTTAAACAAGTTGAAAAACTTATTCGGGTGTTACCATTTAGTGGTCAATTGTACGGAATATGTACTTCACTGTGCAACCTACTAACAAAAGTCTGAATCAATTGTAAAAAATGTTTATTCATTTAGGGTGTGTGCTATTGAAAGTTTAACAATACCAACACAATATTTAAACTAGTTCCTTATTCAATTTTTTTATATTTTATAATTGCCTGAGCAAAAAAAAGTAAATAGTTCACAATTACCAAACAACTATAAAAACTACTATCTACTACTTTTTAAAAGTAATTTAATATTAACTAAAAAATAGATTTTAAGAAAATTAAAATATCGACTTAATCACTTTATACCGATCAAATACTGATATTAGCCTTGGTGTGGAAACCACCGGTTTATAAAACGATTCGCCCTCTTACGTGTAGTAGACTGACTGACTATGCTGACCCACCAACAGTTGTTATATTATCCTCTCTTCAGACTTCAATAAAAAAAAAAAGCCCTGGATACAACAGTGGCTAAAGCGTCACTGATGCTTTTCCGGTTGGCTGTTATTTTTCAAAGCCGGAAATGTACTGGCTCTGAGAGAGGATTGGCAACTCAGTTCAACCAATCAAATCTTTCATAGGAGTATTTCCCCTCCCACTTCCTCGCACAGTCGCAAACGCTGTCCTTGGTTATTTATATACAGGCCTACAATCAAACAAATGTAAAAATAATCTAAGATGTTTGGAAAAATTCCCATGTAACACGTCTAAATAATCAAATAAATTACACCGTCAAGCTGCGGTTGTCGATCAACAGGATACACTTACACGATGAATTAGTTAATCGTTATGTGTCACTCACCCAATCTTGGAAGGTCCGTTTATGTTTATTTCCGCCCCAACTCCATCGCTGTGGTATCAACTAAATAAAAAACAAGTTATTAGGGACAACGCGGAAAAAAACGTCCGCTCGTCCGGGTTACTCGCTCCTTTTTCTTGGGCTGCGGACGAAATAGCTGAACTATATGTCATTTACATGTAGCGAGTAGGAGGCGATACAAGAAGAGTCCACACGGGAATAAAAGGCAGAAAGTTGCAGCCGAACCTACCTCGTACTCCTCCAGCTCCTCCGCCAGAATCTACCGACACACACACGGACTCAACGTTAGCTGCTATCGCTCGGCCGTTCTAATCGGTGAACCACACCGCCGCTAACGGTGATTACCGCGTGTATTGTCGAGTTACCTGTGCTGCTTTTTGACAAGGTCCAGATTGCAGAAACCTGGCAATGAGGTAATACAGTTCTGAAACGAAAGAGGGGTGTGCGTTAGCCTGTGTTGTTACCGTTGAGCTAATGCTAGCGAGGCTCGTAACTTAGCTCGCTAACTGAAACGTAAATGTAAAACCAAATATGTAAATCCTGTGGCACTCACCGCATTCTATTTGGGAAAACGGTTCTCCTGCCATGACTTAATAGGAAAGGCGGCATTAAGACAAACTGATGTTTTGGCTCGCTCGTTAGCCGCCGGCTAGCTAGTAGCTAGTCGTGTGTAGCTAAGGAGGCTAACGTTAGTGACTGGCCTCCTCTCCCAGGTTAGTCGATGGCCACACGGCCCTTTGTGATAGCGTCCTCTAGTGAGGAGATAGCGACGTTGGACGTTTTGTTTATCTTTGAAGAACATGAGAAATGTAGAAAACACTAGCCCAGTTTCATCTCAATAAAATGAGAGTATCTTTTGAAAAATACATTTGCATCAGTAAATGGAAAAAAGTAAAGATGATATTGAATGGATTTACTACACGTCGTGGAATTGTTTTTTAATGTATTTCTCAATGTCCACAATATTTCTGATGATTATTGCTTAGAGCGAATACAACATCCAAATAATTTTGTATTAAAGTACAACTTTGTAAATTGCTGTACTGATTGGAGCTTTAATCGGCAAATTAACTACAAAACCTACTCTTAAAAATATACATGCCCATCCATCCATCCATCTTCTTCCGCTTATCCGAGGTCGGGTCGCGGGGGCAGCAGCTTAAGCAGGGAAGCCCAGACTTCCCTCTCCCCAGCCGCTTCGTCCAGCTCCTCCCGGGGGATCCCGAGGCGTTCCCAGGCCAGCCGGGAGACATAGTCTTCCCAACGTGTCCTGGGTCTTCCCCGTGGCCTCCTACCGGTCGGACGTGCCCTAAACACCTCCCTAGTGAGGCGTTCGGGTGGCATCCTGACCAGATGCCCGAACCACCTCATCTGGCTCCTCTCGATGTGGAGGAGCAGCGGCTTTACTTTGAGCTCCCCCCGGATGGCAGAGCTTCTCACCCTATCTCTAAGGGAGAGCCCCGCCACCCGGCGGAGGAAACTCATTTCGGCCGCTTGTACCCGTGATCTTGTCCTTTCGGTCATAACCCAAAGCTCATGACCATAGGTGAGGATGGGAACGTAGATCGACCGGTAAATTGAGAGCTTTGCCTTCCGGCTCAGCTCCTTCTTCACCACAACGGATCGATACAGCGTCCGCATTACTGAAGACGCCGCACCGATCCGCCTGTTGATCTCACGATCCACTCTTCCCTCACTCGTGAACAAGACTCCGAGGTACTTGAACTCCTCCACTTGGGGCAGGGTCTCCTCCGCAACCCGTAGATGGCACTCCACCCTTTTTCGGGCGAGAACCATGGATTCGGACTTGGAGGTGCTGATTCTCATCCCAGTCGCTTCACACTCAGCTGCGAACCGATCCAGCGAGAGCTGAAGATCCTGGCCAGATGAAGCCATCAGGACCACATCATCTGCAAAAAGCAGAGACCTAATCCTGCAGCCACCAAACCAGATCCCCTCAACGCCTTGACTGCGCCTAGAAATTCTGTCCATAAAAGTTATGAACAGAATCGGTGACAAAGGGCAGCCTTGGCGTAGTCCAACTCTCACTGGAAACGTGTCCGACTTACTGCCGGCAATGCGGACCAAACTCTGGCACTGATCATACAGGGAGCGGACCGCCACAATCAGACAGTCCGATACCCCATACTCTCTGAGCACTCCCCACAGGACTTCCCGAGGGACACGGTCGAATGCCTTCTCCAAGTCCACAAAACACATGTAGACTGGTTGGGCAAACTCCCATGCACCCTCAAGGACCCTGCCGAGAGTATAGAGCTGGTCCACAGTTCCACGACCAGGACGAAAACCACACTGTTCCTCCTGAATCCGAGGTTCGACTATCCGGCGTAGCCTCCTCTCCAGCACACCTAAATAGACCTTAACGGGAAGGCTGAGGAGTGTGATCCCACGATAGTTAGAACACACCCTCCGGTACCCCTTCTTAAAGAGAGGAACCACCACCCCGGTCTGCCAATCCAGAGGTACCGCCCCCGATGTCCACGCGATGCTGCAGAGTCTTGTCAACCAAGACAGCCCCACAGCATCCAGAGCCTTAAGGAACTCTGGGCGGATCTCATCCACCCCCGGGGCCTTGCCACAGAGGAGCTTTTTAACTACCTCAGCAACCTCAGCCCCAGAAATAGGAGAGCCCACCACAGATTCCCCAGGCACTACTTCCTCATAGGAAGACGTGTTGGTGGGATTGAGGAGGTCTTCGAAGTATTCCCTCCACCGATCCACAACATCCGCAGTCGAGGTCAGCAGAACACCATCCTCACCATACACGGTGTTGATTGTGCACTGCTTCCCCTTCCTGAGGCGGCGGATGGTGGTCCAGAATCGCTTCGAAGCCGTCCGGAAGTCGTTTTCCATGGCTTCCCCGAACTCCTCCCATGTCCGAGTTTTTGCCTCCGCGACCGCCGAAGCCGCACACCGCTTGGCCTGTCGGTACCTGTCCGCTGCCTCAGGAGTCCTATGAGCCAAAAGAAACCGATAGGACTCCTTCTTCAGCTTGACGGCATCCCTCACCGCCGGTGTCCACCAACGGGTTCTAGGATTACCGCCACGACAGGCACCAACTACCTTGCGGCCACAGCTCCAATCAGCCGCCTCGACATTAGAGGCGCGGAACATGGTCCATTCGGACTCAATGTCCAGCACCTCCCTCGTGACATGTTCAAAGTTCTTCCGGAGGTGGGAATTGAAACTCTCTCTGACAGGAGACTCTGCCAGACGTTCCCAGCAAACCCTCACAATGCGTTTGGGCCTGCCAGGTCTGTCCGGCATCTTCCCCCACCATGTCCAAAACATGAGGCTGCAAATCCGACGACACAACTACAAAGTCGATCATGGAATTGCGGCCTAGGGTGTCCTGGTGCCAAGTGCACATATGGACACCCTTATGTTTGAACATGGTGTTTGTTATGGACAATCTGTGACGGGCACAAAAGTCCAATAACAAAACACAGCTCGGATTCAGATCCGGGCAGCCATTCTTCCCAATCACGCCTCTCCAGGTTTCACTGTCGCTGCCAACATGAGCATTGAAGTCCCCCAGTAGAACGAGGGAATCACCCGGGGGAGCACTCTCAAGTACTCCCTCGAGTGAATCCAAAAAGGGTGGGTACTCTGAGCTGCGGTTTGGCGCGTAAGCGCAAACCACAGTCAGGACCCGTTCCCCCACCCGAAGGCGGAGGGAAGCTACCCTCTCGTCCACCGGGTTGAACTCCAACATGCAAGCTCTGAGCCGGGGGGCAACAAGAATTGCCACTCCAGCCCGTCGCCTCTCACGGCCGGCAACGCCAGAGTAGAAGAGAGTCCAGCCCCTCTCGAGAGAACTGGTTCCAGAGCCCTTGCTGTGCGTCGAAGTGAGTCCGACTATGTCTATTCGGAACTTCTCCACCTCGCGCACTAGCTCAGGCTCCTTCCCCCCCAGCGAGGTGACGTTCCACGTCCCAAGAGCTAGCTTCTGTAGCCAAGGATCGGACCGCCAAGTGCCCTGCCTTCGGCTGCCGCCCAGCTCACATCGCATCCGACCTCTATGACCCCTGCTATGGGTGGTGAGCCCATTGGAGGGGGAACCCACGTTGCCTCTTCGGGCTGTGCCCGGCCGGGCCCCATGGGGACAGGCCCGGCCACCAGACGCTCGCCATCGTGCCCCACCTCCGGGCCTGGCTCCAGAGGGGGGCCCCGGTGACCCGCGTCCGGGCGAGGGAAATCTGGGTCCATAGGTTTTATTTTTCATTGAGGTTTTCGAAAATATACATGCATTATATATTAATACATCATCTAAATTCATATAAAAATATTGAACATAATGGTAATCCATCCCTCTATTTTTTTACCGCTTGTCCCTTGCGGGGGTGCTGGCGCCATAGGCGCCAATCTACATTTCTGCCAGTGGGTGCTCGTGTGTGTGTATTTATATAATTTAAAAAAAAAAAAAGTTCAGCGAATTAAGTTATAGTATCCCATATGATTTGTGGCTTTATTATTTTGTAAAACGGACCAAACCTGCCACAAAATTACCTACAACAAGATTGATTTTTAAAAATTATTTTAAAGATTGAAAGTTGCCATCAATCCCACGTGGGTGCTCGGCATATCGGCGCCTATGGCGGGAGCCTATCCCAGCTGCACACGGGCGGAAGGCGGTGTACACCCTGGACAAGTCCCTTTGTTAAAATAATTTATTGAGATAAACCCATATATTGTATATATTTGGGATTTAGGGATACTTTGATCAGGGTTTTATGCTGCTGATTTTGATACCGATCCTCCATGAGTGAGATCGGCCTATACCGATCACATGTATTATCCTTCAAAACCGCAATAAAAGTAAACCTCCAGGCAACTAAACTAACACCCTCCCCGGATTGTAAATAATCAAATGTAGATACTTTTTCTTATGCCTTCTGATCTCTCTCACTCTCTCTCTGTCTCTCTCTCTCTCTCTTTCTTTCTTTTTTTCTTTCTTTCTTTCTTTCTTTCTGTCTTTCTTTCTATGTCCACTACTTGCTGTACATATCCTACCAAGTCAGACCTACACTGTTTCAATATCCATTTCTCTGTTATGATGATAGTATATATCTGATAGTATATATCTGTATCATGAATCAATTTAAGTGGACCCCGACTTAAACAAGTAGAAAAACTTATTCGGGTGTTACCATTTAGTGGTCAATTGTACGGAATATGTACTTCACTGTGCAACCTACTAATAAAAGTCTGAATCAATTGTAAATTTTTTTTATTCATTTAGGGTGCGTGCTATTGAAAGTTTAACAATACCAACACAATATTTAAACTAGTTCCTTATTCAATTTTTTTTATATTTTATAATTGCCTGAGCAAAAAAAAGTAAATAGTTCACAATTACCAAACAACTATAACAACTACTATCTGCTACTTTTTAAAAGTAATTTAATATTAACTAAAAAATAGATTTTAAGAAAATTAAAATATCGACTTAATCACTTTATACCGATCAAATACTGATATTAGCCTTGGTGTGGAAACCACCGGTTTATAAAACGATTCGCCCTCTTACGTGTAGTAGACTGACTGACTATGCTGACCCACCAACAGTTGTTATATTATCCTCTCTTCAGACTTTAATTAATCTACTTGTTCATCATATATCTGCTTACTTTCTGCTGTAACACAGTTCCATCCGCACTTCTTAAACTTTACTAAGAACCTATTTCTTAGTGTTGTTTAAAGCTAGCTTAGCGGTTAGCTTAGCTGTTAGCATGCCTGTTCCTGGCTTGTGTAACATGTTTGGCCTTGTCCTACTTAATGATACTTAACAAAGAAATGCAGTTTATCCGGCGCAGTTTATGTGGGCTCTGTACCGAGGATGTCGTTGTGGCTTGTACAGCCCTTTGAGACACTTGTGATTTAGGGCTATATAAATAAACATTGATTGATTGATTGATTATTAGTAGTTATTATTAGCGGCTCTACACTTTTTTATGGAGACGCATAATTAGCTGCTAGCTGCTTGTCAGCCAGGGTACTGAAAATAAAAACGGCATCAGTCAGAGGGGATCAGCGTTCGTGATCTGCATTGAATTAAAAAGCATTTATCGGCAATGGTAACTATGTGCGGTTTCACAAAAATCGTCCGATACTGACCAATTGGTACATTACTGATTCAGATATACTAAGTATATTATATATCCATCCATTTTCTACACCGCCTCCTTAAGGTCACAGCTAAGCTGGATCTTGGAATCTATCCCATCTGACTTTGGGCAAGAGGCGGGGTACACCCTGGACTGGTCACCAGTCAATCGTGGGGCACATAATGACAAACAACCATTGTATATAATTGTGATTTATAATTCGGAATTTGACCAACATTTTGGAAAACCGGTCTGAAGTCAAACAAAACTTTAAAGTTTCAAACTTCAGCCATGTCCCTTTTCCAATGCACAGTACCGTATGGCTAAACAACCCACTTTTTGGCACATTCACATTGACAAACGCAGTTAGAAAGAAGTACTACCGTATTGACTGAAATATAAGAGTGCATTGTTTCCCTTGAAAAAAGTCTAAGAAGGGCAGGTTGTCTTATTTTTGGGGTCCTGTAATATATACATGCAAGCCAGCAAGTCGTGCCAAACTACTTCTCCCTAAGTGAGTCAGAGATTTCCTTCCTGTAACTCGCATATACACACATCAGTGATCTGGAGAGATGCAGCCACAGCGCACTGGAAAAAAAGTGTCTCAAAGTTGTTAGCAAACAACAGAGAATGAGTTATCATGGTTATTACAATATAATAGTGATAAGCCATGACACACAAAACAAATCCTATCATTAGTTTTCTCTATAGATATTCTTATTCATTTAGGTCATTGTATTCTCAGGGCATTGAATCGACCGCAACTGGACTATTCAGTTTGTCTTTGAAAACATTTCGCCTCTCATCTGAGCAGGCAGCATTTTTTTCTAAATATGGTATTTATGGCAACCAATGATTGTCAGTCAGCACACTTAAACATGGAAGTAGAAATGATACAAGTACCAAATGTGTACAGGATATGAATGGATGTGTGAGTAAATGATAAATAAATAATAAATTATATATGGGTTATACTTGTATAGCGCTTTTCTACCTTCAAGGTACTCAAAGCGCTTTGACAGTATTTCCACATTCACCCATTCACACACACATTCACACACTGATGGTGGGAGCTGCCATGCAAGGCGCTAACCAGCAGCCATCAGGAGCAAAGGTGAAGTGTCTTGCCCAAAGACACAACGGACGTGACTAGGATGGTAGAAGGTGGGGATTGAACCCCAGTAACCAGCAACCCTCCGATTGCTGGCCCGGCCACTCTACCAACTTTGCCACGCCGCCCCCTAGATACAGATATAGAGTACAACCTTAAACTTCTCCCTCAGCCCACACGGATGTTTTTGGGAGGTGTGTAGCTGTGAAGCAAATAGACTGTTAAGATGTTCTGCATGCACATATACTGTATTCACTCCCTCTCTTCAATGGGCATAAAAAGGACATTCTCTTCACTAGCATACACAGTGGGTTTTCCAGTAATTGGTGTCTGGAAAGCCTAGGATGTACTGTAACACCAATCAGTTGCAACACACACACACTCCTAGTTCTGATGTGTCAAAGCACATACGCCTCAAGACCCCTCACCCCTCTTTCCTGGTATCTGGCACAACGACACCAGGGAGACTTTGGAGTAGTGAGCTTGGGCCTTCGTGGATCCGACTTCAGACATCTCATAATAATTGTAGTGCCCATTGAAGTTAGAGACAAAATCAACACCTCGAAGACTTTGTCTTGATCCTAAAAGGCATTCCTCAGCCGTTTTTTACAATGTGACACTGGTTTATATACTGTACACCAGGGGTCACCAACCTTTTTGAAACCAAGGGCTACTTCTTGGGTACTGATTAATGCGAAGGGCTACCAGTTAGATACACACTTAAATAAATTGCCAGAAGTAGCCAATTTGCTCAATTTACCTTTAACTCTGTTATTATTAATAATTAATGATATTTATCTTTGTGGAAACACTGATCATCTTAATGATTTCTCACAATAAATATATATAGAAACAGATAAATATCAATATGCAACACATTATTTTTATATTTTCTCTAAGTGCACATTTTTCAAATTGAACATTTTCAAATGATCACTTCTAAGACAGTCTTGTGAAATCACAATGTCCCATTTTAACTAGCTAGCCACTAACATTTTTTAACAAATCATGAATTACTTTGCACCATGTTTGTACAAATAATAACTCATGTAAAATACAAAAGTAAACTCTCAAATTTTTAAATCATGTCACACTTTGAACTGGACACCAAATCTGTTATCTGTTTCTTTGTCAGTTAGTGGGAAGCCTGGCATTGCATGCTGATAACTAGTGTGTTGTACTCTGGTGTGTAACTTGACACTGCAACTCTGAGTGAGTCTTGCAGATGTGCATCAGTGAGGCGTGTTCTGTGTTTGTTCATGATGAAGTTCATGTCAGAAAAGGCTGATTCACAAAGATAAGATTTTTCCTCATTGTTTGCGGAACCTTCTTAATCTTTTGGACATATTTTCACAGCAATCTGGCCTTAAGCTTAATTATGATAAATGTAAAATGTTAAGGATCGGAAATCTAAAGGGAACGTCCTTTCGAATGGAATGCAAAGTGCCTGTTTTGTGGACAGATGGACCAGTTAACATGCTTGTTGTTGTTGTCCCAGAAAATCTGGAAGATCTAGGCTCAGTAAATTATGATAATCGACTAAGAAAGCTGGACAAAAGTATGCAATTATGGAAAGGGAAATCTCTAACCTTGTATGGTAAAATGTCTATTGCCAACTTGTTAATTATTCCTCAATTTATTTATTAGTTTTTGTCATTACCAGCTCCATCACAAAACTTTTTTAAGATTTATGAGCGGAGGGTCTTCGATTTTGTCTGGAACGGCAAACCAGAAAAGATTAAAAGAAAGGTTTTTTACAAAGAGTATGAATATGGGGGCCTGAAACTTCTCAACCTTGAAGCTATGTGTCTGTCTTTAAAAGCATCAATTGTTCCAAATATGTATTTAAACATTGAGTGGTACACAAATGTCCTGTTGGACAAAAAACATGTACTGTATCAAAAGAAAGTGTATCCTTTTTTACAAGTGATCCCCTCCCAGAGAGTCTGCTGGGAAACATGGCGGGGTTCATAAAGGAAACAATCCACTCATAGTGGTGTTTTCAATTTTATGTGCCAGAAAAAAGAGACGATATTTTGCAGCAGTTAATATGGATGAACTCTAATATTGTAATAGATGGAAAGCCTTTCTTTTGGAAAAATATGTTTGAAAGAGGAATCATTTTTGTCAATGATATTATCAATGAGAATGGTAAAATTATGAAGTATGATGAATTTAGAGCTATTGATGGTGATGCTTGCTCAAGCTTTTCATTTTATCAACTAACTGGAGTAATTGGGAAAAGATGGAAACAAATAATTAATTATGGAACTACTAAATTATTAGTTTGTAAACCTCTAATAAGAAATTCTAGTTGGCAAAAAGGAACTAAAATAAATAGAAAAATATATAATTTTTATTTAATAAAGAAATCTTTGAAGGCTGCCTCATACAACACAAATGGAAAATGGGAGGACTTTTTTGACTGCCCGTTGCCATGGGATGCCATATTCAAACTAATCTATAAAACCACTATCGATGTGCAAAATCGTTATTTTCAAATTAAAATTATTTATAACTTCTTACCCACAGGGAAAATGTTAAAATTATGGAATATGACAGAGTCAGATGATTGCCGATTTTGTTGTCAGGAGCCTGAATCCACCCTGCATTTGTTTTGGTATTGTCATATTGTGTCTTTGTTTTGGGTGGAAGTTGAAAAAATGTGTTTAAGGATTGGTTTGTTTATGAAGCTTAATGTGGTTTCTGTTATTTTAGGAGAGTTCATTGACAATCATGATTTAGTCAATTTAATTATAGTACTCGGTAAAATGTTTATTTTTAAGGCCAAAAACAGATATTCACTTAGTATTACTTTCTTTAAAACATTTATTCAGTATTTTCTAATTTTAGAAAGTTACATGGTTGAAAACGATAATGATGCCAAAAAACATTTAAAAAAAAGATGAGAAGTCCTCAAAGGCTTATTTTGAAAGTATAATTATGTTTATAGATTATATGATATCTGTTGTTGTGTTCCCTAATTTGAGTGACCTGGACATAATCTGGACTGTACATAAATGCTTATTTTGAAAATGTAATTTTGTGTATAAATTATATGCAATCTGTTGTGTTCCCTAATTTGTTTCTGTGTACATGAATGAAGGTGTGTGTTGCTGAGTCCGACTTGGACATTATCTGAAGTGAAGTGAAGTGAAGTGAATTATATTTATATAGCGCTTTTCTCTAGTGACTCAAAGCGCTTTACATAGTGAAAACCCAATATCTAAGTTACATTTAAACCAGTGTGGGTGGCACTGAGAGCAGGTGGGTAAAGTGTCTTGCCCAAAGACACAACGGCAGTGACTAGGATGGCGGAAGCGGGAATCGAACCTGCAACCCTCAGGTTGATGGCACGGCCACTCTACCAACCGAGCTATACCGCCTAGTGGGCCTAGTTTAAAAAACCCTTTAAGCAAATCTAATTTCATTGACAACCTGGTCTGTTGAAGATAAGGCCCTTTTTTTAAAAATAAAATAAAATAAGATAAATAAATAAAAAACATTTTCTTAGAAAAAAAGAAAGTAAAACAATATAAAAATAATTACATAAAAAAATAGTAATTAATGAAAATGTTAGTGGACCAGCAGCCTGTACAATCATGTGTGCTTCAGGGACTGTGTCCCTTGCAGATGTGTTGTCTATGTTGTGGGAACCAGAATATTGGTAGCAGAAAGAAATAACCCCTTTTGTGTGAGTGGGTGTGGATGAGTGTGCATGGGGGAGGTTGTTTGGGTTGATGCACTGATTGAAAGTGTATCTTGTGTTTTTTCTATGTAGATTTAATTTAAAAAAAAAAATTTTTTTAAATTTTTAAATTTTTTTTTAAATTTTTTAATTTTTTATTTTTTTTTTAGAACAGGCCCGCGGGCGACTCATCTGGTCCTTACGGGCGACCTGGTGCCCGCGGGCACCGCGTTGGTGACCCCTGCTGTACACACTGGCTTTATGTAGGTCAGGGCTTTCCAAAGTGCGGCATGGGGGCCATATGCTGCACACAGATCCTTGTTTAAAAGCCTGAGTCACATTCTCAAAAAATACAGTACAAAAAAACAGCAAAAATGCAAGGAGAAGAAGCTATTATGTTGATGACACTTAAGCCTTTTTTTGTGCAAAATGAAGAATAAAAAAGTACACCGCGTCTTTTGTTTGGTTTGATACTATAGGGCCTACATGGACAAAGCAAAAAGCATTACTACTAATGTAAACAATATATGTGTGTCAAACATGCCTTAACGCATGGATACTTGGAACCTTGAAGAACACTACTAGTATACAGTGCATCCGGAAAGTATTCACTCTTTCCACATTTTGTTATATTACAGACTTATTCCAAAATGGAAAAATCATCTTTGTGGGGGGGGGGCTATGGTATTTTTTTTATTTTTTTTTGTCATAAAGAAATCCAATCATGTGTGCTTACGAACTGTATCCCTGCAGACTGTGTTGATCTATATTGATATATAATGTATATATTGTGTTTTTTTATGTTGATTTAATTTAAAAAATAAAATAAAATAATTTATTTCTTGTGCGGCCCGGTACCAATTGGTCCACGGACCGGTGGTTGGGGACCACTGCTCTAGAGGCACTCTAATGTTTTAGGAATTTGCTGCAAAAATGTTTGTCTCCCAAGTTTTGATGAAGTTTTTATGGCGTCATTCCTGGGCTGGATTTGGCATCAGGGCCGCCAGTTGAATAGCCCTGCCCCAAATCATCCCTATTGTTATTATTACAGGTGATAATAAGGTTATTGTGCAGGTAAGATGTTTCCTGCTGTGAACAGCTACATATGTATGTCTTGTTGTTATTATTTAGTATTACGAGCTTTTCAAACATTAGTTTTATTTCCATGTCCAATTGTGTGTTTTCTAAATTCTTCTCGACAATTATTAGTGTTTTTGCTGATATTTGTGCCTCCTGTGGACAAATAGTTTTTTTAATTGAATTGGGTGCTTCCTTAGGCGCACACTCTAATTCACAATACCTGTGTTGTTTTTACCCCTATGTTTCCATCATGTCCCGTCAAGAATGAAATGATACCACAATAATGGCACTTATTTAAATGTATAGTACAATACTGACTTGGAAACTAGTTACGGCTTCAATTGAGCCCAGATATTTTGTGAACTGTAAACATCTGTTTCACAGTTATTTTTCCATCAGCACAAGCAAACACATGTTTTGTGTAATTGCACAGTGATACAGTGTCCAAATGTGTAACTAACTTCCAGAGACGCGTTCTTACGTTTAAATTAGACCTTCCCCACTCTCTCCGGAACTTTAGATTATGTGTTTTTGTTCACAGGTATGATAACTGCATTGAATATTATTGGACAATCTGTACAAATATTTGTGTCTTTTTAATGTAGTTCTAAATTATTTTTATGGATTTTGTTTCTGCATGTTGCTAGTTTGCTATGCCATGCAGTAATATCTACATCATGTTTAAAAAATATATTTTTGAAATAAAATACATTAACACTTGTGCACCATAATAAAAACAACAGAAAAACTTTTATTTTTCCGATTTTTAAAATAAAAACAATTACAATAATAAGGTAATTCCCTCTCTTAAGTTACCTATACCTAGCTACATGTAAAATATGTTTTAAAAAACTTCGGAACTAAATAATTTATCTCTTATTTCTGATAAAGATGACTTGCAGGTATTTTGTTTTAAATGTTTATATTTACTTTAAAAAAAGAAGACTTTTAAAGGACATTGCTGCTTCTAAGTTTTAGCTAGCTACCTATGTTTGAAAACAAACAAACAAACAAAAAACAGTACTGGGAATAAAACAAGTATTGATGTCTTAACTTTAAAAGTCAGGTCTATAAAACAAACATTTCATTCATATTACATGTTAGTTACGTGTTTAAAGGTCATCTCTGCTCCTATAGCCAGCCAGCCAGGTACGACTACAAACATGTTTTCCTAAATTGGAAATATAGTTATTTGTATTCGAGCTCTTATTTCATCTCTAAAAAATATGACGTTTTTAAGTAACATGAAATACATGTAAAAGGTGACTGAGTTTTAGCTTGCTATAGCAACAAAAATGTGTTTATTAAGGGGAACAAAATAACTTGACATTTTACATATAGGCGACTGTATAGTATATACACATATATATATATATACATAATGAAAATCTAGAAATATTCTTCATCCTTTGTTTATTTTTCCTGTGGACAAAACAAATCTGTTACATTTTGTATTTTGTGTCGCTTGTTCACTGAAAAAAATTATATTTTAATAAAAGTGATTGGTAAGGTACCGTATTGATCACCTAAGTTGTATCACTGTTTTTTTGTTAAATATAAAATGTGAAACATTGCTTACTTTTCCACATTGAAGATAATATGCTATTACATTGGCGTGCAATCGTATTTTCATACAATGCAGAAGTAATAAAAAATTTTTACTAGCGAGTTTTCCTTTTAAAAATACAGTATATAATTAGAATATATATAAGAAGCAGAATTTGGCAAAGTTTTGGATGACAATGACTGGAAATCTGCATTGATACAGACCTGGGGCTGTATGGTTAGTCACATAGCTAAATTAAAGACACTATAGGATACATGTGACACCCACTGTTGACAATGAACCCTTTTCACTTAACTCAACTCTTTTTTTGGTGTTGTTTTTATTCAGTGACACTTCTCTGTATGTTTGGGATTTTTATTTTTGCTGTTACCTTTCCCCCCCCCTTCTAGTCAGTGATTGTGATTCTCTATCTGCTTGTGGTGAAGAGGAAGGCTGTACATTGCTACCCACTGTGAGTGAAATGTAGGACGGAGGGTGGGAGGGGGTGTTATTACTTATATGATTTTTCTGTAATTTAAATTATTTATTTATTTTTTGTTTTTTTTTTGGGGGGGGGGGACAAAAAACAAAAAGAGTGTCTGTTTTCTCAGTACCTGTATTATGATTTCTCTATCAAATGAATAAATAAATATTATTTAAAAAATACAAAATTAAAAAAAATAAATATATATATATATCCATCCATCCATCCATTTTTTACCGCTTATTCCCTTCGGGGTCGCGGGGGGCGCTGGAGCCTATCTCAGCTACAATTGGGCGGGAGGGGGGTACACCCTGGACAAGTCGCCACCTCATCACAGGGCCAACACAGATAGACAAACAATATTCACACTCACATTCACACACTAGGGCCAATTTAGTGTTGCCAATCAACCTATCCCCAGGTGCATGTCTTTGTATATATATATATATATAATTTGATACTATATATTAATAATTTATTAACAATTATTAGTACATTTGGGAATTTTTTTTTTGAAAGGTGACACATTTCCCAGTGTGTAGGGTAAAGTAGGTACATGTGTGTAAAAATATGATTGTCATATCATCGTCAACGTCTGTCGCTCACACACAAACTTGCTAGAGTCCAGTGGGCGGGGCTAAGCGGTGTCCTCTCCGCCACAAATGTTCATGCCGTCTCCATGCGAGAGTTCAGCCGCACCGCGCACTCTAGGAGCTTTCCTGTCTCATATCCATGTTCACTTTGGGTTGGATGTCGTCTTGATTGAACAATAGACGTGATGGTTTCATCTTTGGACAACTTTTTTTTTGGAATGTAGGACATCTGTTTTGCGTCGTCGCCTACAGCTTCTACGTGTGTTTGACCTGCATTTCACACACGCCAGGTAAGAGCCTTCACTGCACTTTTCATACTTGGAAAAGTCGTCTAGTTGTGCTTTCCTGGAGCGTTGGCTCACATTCCCCGCACGTCACCTCCGCAAAGTGAATATTATGTGACATTTTGGGAAATCCTTCAAAATTGGTTGGGGAAATCCTGGATAACTTCCATTGATTGATTGAGACATTTATTAGTAGGTTGCACAGTGAAGTACATATTCCGTACAATTGACCACTAAATGGTAACACCCGAATAAGTTTTTCAACTTGTTTAAGTCGGGGTCATGGATGACACTACCGTGGTACCTCGGGTTTAGGCGAACAGTTTCACCTAAAATATGTCTCATTATTATTGTTTAATATGCTCAAAAAGTATTTGTAAACACACTGAAATCTATTAACCAAGTTTTAGTTCTAAAACGTTATTGTTTCTCATTAAGTCAGCTAGCAATTAGCGTGCTAACTGCTTTTCTGGGAAATGCGCAGAATCACAAAGTTTTTCAGTATCGGGTAATCAATCACGGTTTTACAATGAAACGATAATACTAACTGCGGGTTTTCCATTTCACCGGTAATCGTTACATCGCTCCGTTGGTCCATACATTTTTTCCATCCATCCATTTCCTACCGCTTGTCCCTTTCGGGGTCGCGGGGGGTGCTGGAGCCTATCCCAGCTGCATTCGGGTGGAAGGCAGCTGGGACAAGTCGCCACCTCATCGCAGGGCCAACACAGATAGACAGACAACATTCACACTCACATTCAGCATGGTTGAATTAACAGGGGTTATTGCAGGTGCCTCACAATATGAAGGTTCTGAGTTCAATCCTGGGCTCGGGATCTTTCTGTGTGGAGTTTGCATGTTCCCCCCGGGTACTTCAAAATCATGCACCTGGGGATAGGTTGATTGGCAACACTAAATTGGCCCTAGTGTGTGAATGAATGTGAGTCGCTTCGTTGGTGACTCAGTTTATTTGCTTTTTTGTTGAGTATAGGTTGCATAAAAAGTAACCATAGGGCTAAAGAAAGTTGCAGGTGTCGGTGCTCTGTCAAATTGAGCTGCTTTGTCAAAAAGAGCTACAAGCGCATCAATGCTAAAGTTTTCCTCGAAACAAATTACAAGCAAAGTCAAATATTTTGTGTGGACTGGCCCTGTGTAAACTTTGTCACTTGCGCTACAAGAATAGACATTTGAAAGGCAATTTAAAATAAATAAAGAATAGTGAACAACAGGCTGAATAAGTGTATGTTATATGACGCATAAATAACCAACTGAGAACGTGCCAAGTATGTTAACGTAACATATTATGGTAAGAGTCATTCAAATAACTATAGAATATAGAACATGCTATACTTTTTCCAAACAATCTGTCACTCCTAATCGCTAAATCCCATGAAATCTTATACGTCTAGTCTCTTACGTGAATGAGCTAAATAATATTATTTGATATTTTACGGTAATGTTTTAATAATTTCACACATAAGTCGCTCCTGAGTATAAGTCGCACCCCCGGCCAAAGTATGAAAAAAACTGCGACTTATAGTCCGAAAAATACGGTAAGTCATTATTTTAAATAACATTTATTTAATTGTGTTTTCTGACAAGTAAGACACTGACAGCGTCAGGAAGTTCACATTGTATATTAATGGACAATAAGCAAATCATGTAGACCTGAGATTCTCTAACTGTGGTACGCAGGCTCCATATAGTGGGACTCCAAAGAATCACTTAAATATAATACATTTTATTTAATTCATTATTTAAATATGGTGTTTAATTTTCCTATAGTCAAACACAGAGTTACTCTTCAAGCTGTGTGGGATGCAATAGTGGGCAAAAATATGAAATATAGTTGTTAAATAAAACCTCTGCCTTTGTATTTAATGAATACTTAGGCCTACTATGCTACTGTATTTTAATGTTGGTCATTATGGTGGTACTTGGTATAAAAAGTTAGAGAATCATCGATGTAGACAAATACAGCGTGAGGAAGTTCACATCACCGTTGTTTAAACAGGACTAGCGACTGGTAGCTTTTTTCGACGAAACGGCTCATTTTGACAGAACACCGGCAGTTTGACAAAGAAGGTAAGAAACACTATTCAATGTAAGAAATACCCCTTACAAAAGGTGCATTTCGTGTGGCTCTCCTCTCTGCTCCCTCTCACTGCTCATTGCAGTCTTCGCTATCAAGAGTCCATTTCTTTTGCCATTTTTTTGCATGGTCTTTCATTTTTAAAATGTTTCGCCACAAATGAAGCATTTTCCAGCCAAACAATGGGTAAACAAACTAAAAATATCAATACTACAGTATATTGGCACCTAGAGGAGACCAAACCACTGATTGGCTCAGCATCAGGAAGCATTATTATATTGGAATAAAAGAGTGTAAAGGTAAATAAAGAGTGTAATTTCATGTCCATAGGGCTCTCATTATGTTGAAAAACATATTAAGATGGTGGTAAACAGTTTTTTTTTAATCTTCAAGCTATGAAAATACTTGATTTCTAATGAATGATTCCTACTATTTATTTATTTTCTACTTTTTATTACAGCAATAAACGATTAATAACAAAATAGGTTAAAGACAAGTATACATACAGAATATGACTTGGGGTTTTATATTAACAAGCCTATATCTTCCTGAGAACCAGCATTTGTTTTGGGTTTGGCTCCCAGGAATCTATATCTGGAGCCATTTTTGCCAGCTTGCTGAGGTTGGCCCCGGCAGTAGCAGCAGCAGCAGTGAATAGTAATGAAGAGGATGTGTGCTGACAGCTGAGCGGGTTGAGATGGGTCGCTCCATGGCTGACTCAAGTGGGCTATTCACTGCACCATATGCTCCTTTTACATCATGCTGCTAAAACATTTGGGCCAGCAGCCTCATGACCCGACCGCTATCTCTACCGGTGCTTATCTGCAATACAGAGCAACAAGTCGGACCAGATGACTCTAAAGTATATAAAGCAAAACGTTCCAAAACTGGAAAGGCTGTTTTAACCATATGACTTAATGTCTGACATGGTTATTGCATAAATGAGGACTAGAAGTGGCACAGGGGTATAGTCCCATGATACACAATCATGTGCAATTCAAGCAAGAACCAAGCATGTTTTTGTTTTTGTTTTTAAATAATCTGACTTTTGTCTGACTTGTCCAGGGTGTACCCCGCCTTCTGCCCGATTGTAGCTGAGATAGGCTCCAGCGCCCCCCGCGACCCCGAAGGGAATAAGCGGTAGAAAATGGATGGATGGATGGACTTTTGTCTACCGTATTTTTCGGAGTATAAATCGCTCCGGAGTATAAATCACACCGGCCGAAAATGCATAATAAAGAAGGGAAAAAACATATATAAGTCACACTGGAGTATAAGTTGCATTTTTTGGGGAAATTTATTTGATAAAATCCAACACCAAGAATAGACATTTGAAAGGCAATTTAAAATACATAAAGAATAGTGAAAAACAGGCTGAATAAGTGTACGTTATATGACGCATAAATAACCAACTGAGAATGTGCCTGGTATGTTAACGTAACATATTATGGTAAGAGTCATTCAAATAACTATAACATATAGAACATGCTATACGTTTACCAAACAATTTGTCACTCTTAATCGCTAAATCCCATGAAATCTTATACGTCTAGTCTCTTACGTGAATGAGCTAAATAATATTATTTGATATTTTACGGTAATGTGTTAATAATTTCACACATAAGTCGCTCCTGAGTATAAGTCGCACCCCCGGCCAAACTATGAAAAAAACTGCGACTTATAGTCCGAAAAATACGGTACCTCCTTTCCATGTAATTGTGTTTCCTCTTCCTGCAGAAACTATGCTGTGCCTAAGGTTAGTTAACTGATGGCACAGAGCCTCCTCTCTGATGTTACAGAGCATGTTGCGGGATGAAAGTAGGTTACTGGGCCATGTCCTGCAAGCTTAAACTGAACGCTCGTCTGACTATTGCTAGAGCTGCTTAGTGTGACTGGGCATGCAAAAATGGCAGATGTCTGCGCAGCAGCAAAAGGGCTTGTTTGTGCCCTCTGTCTCTTTAAGGGAACAGAGCCGTGAGCCGTCTTGCTCCACATAAGGATGAATGTTGAATGTTTAAGCTTGAATCATTGCAAACACACATGGAATAAGACTGATATCTGCTTGACTAAATTGCACAAGACGCAAACTACCAGGCCTTAAACATCACTACTGACTAAGATACTGCAAATGTTACTATCAATATCAATACTGTCTGATCCCAGTACTTTTCACCTGACTTCATCGAATGATTTAGGGATTTTGCCTTTAATTTATTAATCATGTTTATAATCAGAATTAAACATATGAAAAATGTATACAATTCAATTTTTTTTAATCAACAAGTTTCCCAGAGGTTGCAAACTACGGTTGCAGAGAAAGGTCACAACAACATAAAGCCACAACATAACAACATGAAGCCACAACAAAACATGGCATGAGATAACAACATTAAGAGATGATGGAAGTGACAGCTGACCAGAAAGTGACATCGATTATAAATGCTTGCTGTCACTTACTTTTCCAACTTTGTTCATTAAAATCAGTTAAATTAAAAAAATGTCACCCCAGCAACCTGGGTCTGTCGGCAAAACCTGGTCCACTGTCACTTTTGCTGTGTCCATCACTTTTGTTGTCACTTAATGTTGTGTTATTGTGACTTTATGGGATATGCACATTGATTGGCCACCAATCAATATTGGCCGATTTTCGTGAACAAGTATGTAATGCCCAAAATAAACGCTGATCCCTTCTGGCTAATGTTGTATTTATTTCCAGTTTCTAGCAGCTAATTATGTATTTCCAAACACAGTGTGGAGCCTCTCCTCTACAATAAGAATAATCACCTCCATTACGACAAACTCTATTTCTTAGTATCTTAAGTATCGTTATCAAGTATTATTATCACTGGACGACGAGGCTTAACATGTTGCACACAGTGAGCAAGCCAGGAGCAGGCATGTTAATACCTAAGATAACTGCTAAGCTAGCTTTAAACATCACACCATGATTGAAATGAGTAATAGATAGTTCAGTTCTTTAGTTCAGTTCAGTTCAGTTTATTTCAAACATGCATTCAATACAATTACAATGTAAGACAATAGTAGTTTTTGCTTTCGTGTAGTTATTGTGTACTATTGACTTTGTTTTGCACAAACAATTGTATGAAATAAAGGAAAAGAAGGAGCTAGTTTTAATATTGTGTTGATATTGCTAAACTGTCAGCACTCACCATAAATACATTGAAAAATGTACAGTTAATACCTGTGATCGGTACTGGTATTGGTATCAATCTCACATGTATATGATCGGTATCAGAATCAGCAGCATAAAACTTTAATCAGAACATTCATAGTTGTGGCGTTTGCATTTATTGTGACCCTTCTCAGCCACCATTGTAAACAATATATCAACAATGTTACAATATTAGAGCAGCAGTAACACTAACAACAACAACAAAACACACATATATTTGTGAAAATAAACGGCATTTGATCATGCTACTATTGATCATATACTGATAATACTCTTGGTATTGATAGTATTGAAATATGAACTGATTCATCCATACCTAATACTGACTTTAAAGGGCAACTGCACTTTTTGGGGAATTTTGCCTTTCGTATCCTTCACCATCATTCTGACAAACAAGAACACACACGTCTTTTTTTTAAAGGATTTTAAAGATGATAGAAACGCTTGCAAGATGCGGCTAATGGGAGTCACTGTTGTAACCTTCAAAGCCCTCTAAAACGACGTCAAAACCCTCCATCGTTTTATATACACACTGCAAAGCCATACATAATGTATTAACAGACGCAATCATAACAAAATGTAATATGTACAATGTTTACTGTATTTTGGTTATTTTATGCAAAGCCGTAACTAATTCTTCGGCGCATTTGTTTCCGTTTCCATAGCAGCGCACTTCCGACTTTCTGGAACAAATGATTTCCCTACTCCCGGAATCAAACGCGAGTGTGTTTTCTAATCATGGCAGACTTGGTAACAGAAAACAAAGAGGACTTTGTTGGGACAAATGAAGATTCACAACCTTATCTTTTTGAAACTAAATAAGTGGAGGATGAACTGCTGGTTATAGAAGCAAGCACAAAGAAGAAGTTGAAACGTTGGAGCAGACGGAAGCCGAGAGCATGCGACATGGTCACTTTGCAAATCTGGAACTTTGAGCCAAGCTATGCCGAATTAATGGATTGCTTACCCAAATCAACTGGAAACATCCCCGGCCAGCTGGACCAAACGGACAACTGTCCATCGAGTGAGTCACTATACTATTGATCATGATACATGCAGCACATCACCGTACACTAAAGTGCATATGCTGTCGATCTAGCTGTGTACAAAGAAATCATGAAATGTGGGCTACAAACAAAACATAATATGATTGTTCATGTTTTTCAGACAGTACAAATTGGTGTTCTATCGCAGTGTTGTACATTACAAACTCAAACGCGCTTTTTGCTGAGGTAGAAGCGAGCTTATCTCTTTCCGTAGTTAGCTTTTAGGGCTAATACCGTAGCACGCTTATGTGTCCGTGCGCTTGAAAGATAATTCTTCAGTGTTCGCTTTTACAATACAATGTCACTATAGCTTGGTTATTATACAGTTTACGGAATGTAAATCAAGTATTGTTGACGGTTTTTTAATGCATTTTTAAAGTGATTTAGAGATAGAATAGATTGTTCTCATTAGCTGAATTGCTAGACACCAAGAACGCGCTGATTTCAATGTTAGGCCATAAAACCCAAAAACTTTTTTCTTCTTGTCTCTCTCTCATAATGACTGTAGATGGTAGGCAAAATTCCCCCAAAAGTGGAGTTCCCATTTAAGATCAGTATCAAACATTGAGCCTTTACAGAAATCATATAGTGCTTGATTGACATTGATTTGACAATGTTTATGACTGTTATTGTACTTTGCAACGGTGTTCAACTGTACTCCCTCGTGGAGCTAAATACGATAACCAATATATTATAAAGTATGATGTAGTGCACTTTCACATAAACCACCGCGATAAAGTATATCTTTCCTACATGTTGACCCAGGAGCAGAGACATTATTTATTGTGTTATTTTGTTTTATTGTTCCTATTATTGGACTATTGTTTTTATTTGTGTTTTTAACTGGGTTTTTATTGGTTGTTTTAATGTTTTAATCATTTACTTAGCTGGGTTGTACAACACTTTGTTTCCGAAGCCCACTAGTGTAAGAGTTTGTTAGGACACTCTACTCTCTTGTTTCAGTACTGATACTGTGCATGAGTGTCTTTGTTAATGTACAGTATATAGTATCGGGACCGCAAGGAGTGTCTGGAAATCTAAATATACGGGCATTTTTCTCAATTTCCCCTCGGGTATTAATAAAATACTTCGGATAGTTTCTGCACGACCCTTGCACTAGTGCAATTAGCGTGCTAGCTGCTTCCCCAGTTAATCAACAGAATCACTAAGTTTTTCAATGTGTGGGTATCAATCACGGTTTTACGATAATTACAATTTGAAACGATAATACTAACAGTGAGGAATTTTTCTGCAGTTTACCAGTAAACGTTACATCTTTAGCTGCAGACCTAGCTGTTTATTTTTATTTTGTACACGAGTAAGACTGCGGTTCTGTTTGGTGACCTTTGTCCGTTTGTCAAGCTAGTTGCTAGCCAAACCGATATGCCTCTGATTATGTTGAGTAACGATGCCATCTTCTGTCTGGAGTTGTAACTACAAGCCACTCAGACAGCCTTTTTTTCGGACCTATTATAAGAAAAAAGAAAGCGCGTAATCCTGTGGCGGTTCAAATTTAGCCATGGCGGGCCACCACAAATAAATTGATGGATAAGAAAACCTTTTTTTTCATGTACAAGATCCCTTTGGGTCTCACATTTTACACTGGCGAGAACGGTTAAGTTAATATACTTTTTAGTGATAAAAAGAACACGATTGACCGGGACTTCATGAATGGTCGACATTAACAGGACTGACTTTAGCGTGTTCCACTTTACTTGACTTTATTTTAGTCTTCATGGTATTTCTCTCTTTATTCCTGCTGACCATTGTTAAACACAGGGAACCTTAAAAATGAAAAACTTGTATTAAGTGCTTTAATTTCAGTAATCTCAGTTAAAGGTAAAGAATGCATGTAATCACAAAGGCCTTCTGCAACTGGCATGACATGAAAGATGTTGCTATCTCATACGCTGACGCTAATGTGCCCTGGCTGATCTCACTCACTGCCTTGAAATGAATGGAGCCATGAGAAGTTTGTCAATAGGCGAGTGGGGCCGGTGATTAGAGGCCCTTTTGAGAGAGCGTTATTGTACCCTGTGGTCAGTAGAATTGACACAGCCTTGAGAAGACCCACTGATGTTTAGTCAGGATCAGAGGTTCTGCCAAGTAATGAAACGATCTGTCACTAAAGTTATTATCAGATGTTGTTACACTTGAATTTCAAAACATTGTCATTATTACTACAAACCACACCTGTGTTGCTAAGCAGCATGATAATGACCCAATAAACACATTTCAAAGAAAGAAAGGATTTTCCTGTAATACACTGATGTCCTTGCAAATGTTATCCATACAGTTTATGTGGTCCAAAGTACAACAGTAGTTGAAAACCAACTATAGTTAAAACACGGTACAGGCCAAAGTGGACCAAATCAGATTTTTTCAACTGGCTGTCTAGTTTACAAAAAAATGTGATCTTTATCAAACTCCAGTATAAATAGGCACCGGCCCCAATGTGGACTCGACGTTGCTTGGATGCGCAGTTCGATAAAGTGAAGCAAAGGAAGTTGACCATATTCCATAAATTAACAAGGAAGTCGCTAATACTACATGGACGCCACAGATCAGCTTGTTAGTGCATATGTTCCGTGGCTGTTGTGTAGAGGAAGTGGGGAGATGATGGAAAACAACTGCAGGAGAAGAAAGAAGAGAACTGCAAAAAGAAAAGTGATCGTTCTGCGCCCACAAATGACGTAGCTCGGCCAAAGATGACGTCCTGATGTGATGCGAAAATATCAGATTTCAAGAACTTTGGCAAAAAAATATCTGGTTTGTGTCACTTGAAAGCAAGAAAATCAGATTTGGTGTCCAGTGTAAACGGAGCTCATAGATTTAAGATAGGAAAAGTCATGCATTGTATCTTTTTGTGGTGCACGGTTCAAGAAGTCTGAAAACCCAGATTTTTGAAGCCTGTTTGGCAAGTCCTGAAGACTAATCATCCCTGCAAAATCATAAATTTTAACTCACTCAGAAATATCTGGGGTATGTAAGGCATATTTCACATACACATAATAAGTGGGTCAGCACTTAGATTAAAATAGCATTGAGGTGCTTTAAGTCGTTTGGAGGTCAAGATTAACTTAAAGAAATACATTTGATAAGAGTTTATTCTGCATTGGGTACAGTACTGACTCTTTACGTGGCACGACCCCTACCCAATAAATATTATTTTCATTTAAAAACACCACTGACCTCGTATGATCATTTTCAATTTCATGCTATTATTACTGTCATTGCAGCTGAAATGTGGCAAATGATCGCTACTCACAAGCAATAAACACCTACTGATGATCTCTTGTACTTTGACACCAGAGTGAAACCGGATATACAGTAGCATCATCACCATTCCAAGGCTATACAACTACTTTACATAAAAAGACTCCTTGTTACATTCTACACATTCTTAATGTAATTGGGAAATTGGCTGATAGAAACTGACCAAAAAAGTCATGCAATTTTGTACGAATATTTATGTGTTACGTCAAAGCCAATGTACTTACATTGCTTTTATTAAAGACATATTGTAACTGTGGCTGCTATTCAGACTCATTTACACTGATATTGTTATTTTTATACTCTGCTGTATTTACTACTCGCTCAGGGGTTTTGCAGGCTTTGTTTTTGGTGATTTTGCGGCAGCTTTTTCACAGAGTTGCTCCCAAGTTGCATTGTTTTGAGTCGGGCTGAACAGTTAATTGCATTTGCAAGTTAATTGCTATGTAATAAAACGCAAAGGCTGAGTTTTGACCGATCACATGACGAGAGAGCGGTGAAGGCAGGAAAATAAGTCAACGCTTTTGCTTTGTGTGGTTAAATACCTGAGTTTGTCAATCAAACTGTGAAAATAAGTAATGCATATTGTGTCACTGTGTCAAAGCGGCATTAAGACAACCATGGCTCTCTCTATTCCGCTGACAAGTACCGACATACAATAAGTGGCTCAAATGTTGCTAGCTTGCATATAGCATTGATCGCTAGCTGGCTTGGCACCACCAACAGCAGGTGTGTTAATGTAAGCGAAGATCTTATAAAGATGATCGCTGACGTTGTGAAAGCTTAACATGAAGGAAGGAAGGCCGCCATGATTTCTTAAGTAGCATAAGGGAGAGACAATGAAAGAAATCACGTCAACATCTCTTTCAACGTAAACAAAGTGCAGGTGTAACAGTGGGCTTTAACTGGCAAACACAAGTCCCCACTGATTGAGAGTTAAGTTGAGCAGTGTTAGCCAATGAGCTAATGGCCAATGGGCTGTCAGAATCACAATCAAAATTATGGGCCAACTCTGTTTAACTCAATCCATTGTCAAGTCCAGCCCGGGACCAGTTCAATTGGCCAGTATGTGCGGTAAAAGTAGTGGGGTTCGGACAAAATTGCAGTGATTGGTTGAATTTGCGATATTAGTGGCAATTGCAACATAGTGAAATTCTGGAGGTTCTGATGTGACGGCTTAAATTTAATGAAACCTTTTCAGAAATATTTTCATGTTCACATTGTAAGTGGACCATCTCTCTAATGATCTCTTTTCAGGTAATTATGTTTACATTTGATCAAACGAACCAACACCAGAGTTAGATGTAAACGAACCACGCAAGTGTGAAAATCATTGTCACAGTGTCAATATTATCATACTTTCTGTATTTACATTTCGCTCTACATTTAATTGCACAGTTGCCTCCCATTTTTCTTACTTAATGTTATTTGGGCAGTGGAACTATGTTTCACATGACTGTGGAGACTATGTCTGGTATTCATGTCACCCTCTTTGACCATGTAACTATGACAGACCAAATGTTCAGCGCGGGTTATATAACTTCCTCTGCAGACGTCATCGCCCTTGCCACTGTCGTTGATCTCTTGCTCCAAAGCACACACTCATTGTCCTCACTAAGCTGCAGGCTATGATTCACAGAGGCATGAAAAAAAGAGATTTCCTCATTTTTCGATACGCCCTTTATTTTTTGAAAATTTGCGGCATGGATTAGGTCGCTTTATTAGCGATAAGCATCTGAACATGAAGTGTGAGGAGTTAGTTATTTCGTTGAATCTTCTTTAAGGGTCAGAAGACATCATTTCTATCACCAGAGTCCTTTTCTCATCTCTGTTCATCAGATTAAGCTGAGCTGATTCACACCACTTGACACTGCTTATACCTTGAATCCATAACACGAGATCACCATAGAGAATTGGGTGTGACTATGGTACTTCAAATATTCCACTCCAATATTATAAATGTTTTTTTTTACAATACACATTGGCCAACTGACTGCGAGTGACCTATTTATGACTCATATCTTTTGCTTAAGGTGTTTGCTGCATGTGCCGTTACAACATGGCCCATCACCACATTGCAGGAGATCACGAACTAGCTAGTTAGCAGATGGGGACCTTTGTTTATTCATTGTGGGAATTCAGTTTTGTTTGTCCCAAACAAAATTATAGTGCACCATAAAGTCATACATAAGGTCTTTTTTTAGTTTCAATAAATATGTCTAGTATAGTAAAACTTGATAGACAAAAGCTGATCAAAAGCAGATTTGGATCATGCGACTCATGTGTTGCTGATTTTTATTTTGGCTTATAAATCTCATTTTCCCCTTTTCAAAGAAGCATATGTGGTCTTGCTGTAGCACGAATGGGTGTCTGTGGTATTTTTTTTAAAGTAACATTGTATTTTTTGAGAGGACTGAATGAACAAGTGGAGGGAGACCCCAAGGATATGCCTGTCAATTTCCCAACAATGTTTAAACACGCTGCCCTCTTGTGGGAATTCAGTAGAAAAATAGTCTGCACATCTGCAGTTTCTAAATCATATAATTATGTGTATTATTAGTTTTTATTCTTTCTGTGCGGCCTGGTACCAAATGATCCATGGCTTTGTACTGGCTCACATCCCGGTGGTTGGGGAGCATGTTATGGAATATAGCCACAATGAATGTTTTCAACACAGCTGCTTATTCAAATAACAACGTCAAATTCAAATTGCAAAGTAAATCGCCAACATGTTGTGCTGTTTGAGCATTTTATAATATTGCCAATGGAATAGTCTCTGTTGTTTTTTCAATGCATATTTCTTGATGCTTCCAGAAGCCCTAAGTGTTAATCCTACATGGCCAAGACATCCTGGTGGTGTAAGAACGTATAGGTTTTAAACCCACATAAAGTCCATCCTATTTAGGGTTGCCGAACCCCTGAAAAAAAGTGAAACATAGCTTTTCTCACTGGTGGCTTTTTTAATTTGTGTAAAACTATTTTTATACTATTTGACTTGAACTTTTATATAATTAAATGCATGTTTTGAAATAATTCATTTATTTTTCATATTTATAAAATTATATTTGTATTTATTATTTATTTAATTAATTGGGAAACTAATTGTTCATAGTGTTTTTGTGTGGATATTACCAAAATTAACAGAGCAAAAGGAATACATGTCTGTTGTCAGACAATCACATTAAAATACTGGATTTGTCCGTAACATAAACCTGACCGGGGATCGAACCTGCTGCCTCTGCCTCAAAAGGTAGAAGTCATTTTTATTTTATATTTCAGATGAGGAATGTTCCGATCAGGGTTTTATTTTATTAAATACAAATGTTTTAGAAAAACAAAGTCAATAGTTAATACTATCTACTACTCGTTAAAATCCAAGGAATTATTTCCTGAGTTTGTAAACATAACAAAAACAACAAAAATAATTTGTCTAATTACTCTTGTATCGATTACATACAGATACTACCTCTGATATTGACATCACCTATTTATGGATCGTTTCGCCCTCTTCTTACGTGTACTGACTTTGCTGACAATGCTGAAACAGATCAACTCTCTAGATATTATTAATCTATTTGTTAATTTCCTGTTAATAGCTGTTTACTTTCTGCTGCAACGTGATTCCATCTACACTTCTTAAACTTCACTAAGCACTTATTTCTTGTTTCTCAGTGTGTAACATGTTTAGCTTTGTTCTCCAGTAGTACTTGATAATAATACTTAAGAAACTATGAAAGGCAGTTTATTTGCCATAATGGATGTCATTATTATTACCTTAGTGCAGCGGCACCACACGGTCTATGGAGACACACAGTTAGCTGTAAGCCACTTGTCAGCCGGGGGACAGCAAATATAGAGTGTCAGCCAGTGGGGATCTGCATTTGTGTTTAGCATTAAACGGCATTATTCGACAATGGCGATCACTAGGGGTGTAACGGTACACAAAAATTTTGGTTCAGTACGTACCTCGGTTTAGAGGTCACAGTTTGGTTAATTTTCGGTACAGTAAGAAAACAACAAAATATAAATTTTTTGGTTATTTATTTACCAAATTTGTAAACAATGGCATACCATACATATACACACAGGGTCCATTGCCAGGGTTAATGTGGTCAACATTTATAAAATAAAAACTAAATAAGATAAGGCTCAGAATGGTTTCTTAACAAAACCTTTCTACATATAAAGTGCTTTTTTTGATTGATTGAGACTTTTATTAGTAGATTGCACAGTACAGTACATATTCCGTACAATTGACCACTAAATGGTCTCTGCCTCCATCATTGCCCCGATCATCACGCACATAATAAACCTATCAATTACACAAGGCCAAGTACCAAAAGATTTTAAGATAGCAAGAGTAACTCCCCTCTTTAAAAAAGGAAGCAAATTGGAACCTGGCAACTACCGACCTGTTTCTATTCTCAGCTCCATTTCGAAAGTAATGGAGAAAATAGTTTATGAACAGGTCGATAGTTACCTTGCCACTAATAAACTCATGTACAAATTCCAATCCGGCTTCAGAACTAACCACTCCACTGACACATGCCTTCTCTATCTGACCGACCACATCAAACATGAGGTGGACGCGGGCAAATACTGCGGCATGGTCATGCTGGACCTTCAGAAGGCCTTTGACACCGTTAACCACGCTATACTGTTGGATAAGCTCAGAGCAATCGGATTTAACAAAACCTCTTGGAGCTGGATGCAGTCTTACTTGGAGGGGAGGGAGCAGGTGGTAGAGGTGAACGGCACCGTGTCCCCCCCCCTCTCGGTGAGCTGTGGAGTCCCCCAAGGCAGTATATTGGGACCTTTACTGTTCCTAATATACATAAACGACATGTCATCGGCATGTGACTGTGAATTGTTTTTGTTTGCGGATGACTCTGCCCTGCTGGTATCCGGCAAGGACAAGTCACAGGTGGAGAAAATCCTCAGTGCTGAGCTCTGTAGAACCTGCACCTGGCTCGCTGACAACAAGCTATCCATCCACTTGGGTAAAACAGAATCCATCCTGTTTGGGTCCCACATCAAACTTAAGAGAGTCAATCACTTCACCATAAAAGTAGGTGACAGTGTCATCACCAGGAAAGATGAGGTCACCTACCTAGGTTCCATTCTAGAGGCTAACCTTTCCTGTGATAAAATGGCAACCAAGGTAATCAAAAAGGTTAACCAACGAACGAGATTTCTCTACAGAATTTCCTCTCTGGTCAACAAAAGCACCTTGAGGATTCTGGCGGGAACTCTCGTTCAACCCTTTTTCGATTACGCATGCACCTCCTGGTACCCTAGCACCTCCAAAACCCTCAAATCTAAACTCCAAACATCTCAGAACAAGCTAGTCAGGTTACTTCTAGACCTCCACCCCAGATCCCACCTCACTCCTACCCACTTCTCTAAAGTGGGCTGGCTCAAGGTGGAGGACAGAGTTAAACAACTTGCACTGAGCCTAGTCTATAAAATCCGCTACACCTCCCTGATACCGAAGTACATGTCAAACTACTTCCTTAACGTAAATGACCGCCATAACCACAACACCAGGGGGTGCTCCACTAACCACGTTAAACCCAGATTCCGAACTAACAAAGGTCTTAACTCATTCTCTTTCTATGCCACATCAATGTGGAATGCGCTCCCAACAGGTATAAAAGAAAGGGCATCTCTATCCTCCTTCAAAACCGCTATAAAAGTTCACCTCCAGGCAGCTACAACCCTAAACTAACACCCTCCCCGGATTGCTAATAATCAAATGTAAACAATCAAATGCAGATTCTTTTTCTTATGCCTTCTGATCTCTCTCTCTCTCTCTCTCTCTCTCTCTCTCTCTCTCTCTCTCTCTCTCTCTCTCTCTCTCTCTCTCTCTCTCTCTCTCTCTCTCTATGTCCACTACTTGATGTCCATATCCCCACCCCCCACCCCACCCCCCCTCCACACTCCTGATTGTAAATAATGTAAATAATTCAATGTGATTATCTTGTGTGATGACTGTATTATGATGATAGTATATATGATAGTATATATCTGTATCATGAATCAATTTAAGTGGACCCCGACTTAAACAAGTTGAAAAACTTATTCGGGTGTTACCATTTAGTGGTCAATTGTACGGAATATGTACTTCACTGTGCAACCTACTAATAAAAGTCTCAATCAATCAATCAAAAATGGTAACACCCGAATGCGTTTTTCAACTTGTTTAAGTCGGGGTCCACGTTAATCAACATTAAACTGCCTCAAGTTGTTGCTCAGATTAAATAAAATGACAAAACTTTTCTTCTACATATAAAAAGTGTAACATTAAACAGTTTCAAGTCAACTCATCATGCTTAATTTACACGCCTTGTCCGGAGTAGTCCGTCTGCCTTCCTGGGAGAACGACCCCGCATAAAGATGCGACCCTGCCGTGGCAAACACCCTGTCATTCATTCATTAACATTTTACAAACTATTTTTGACTCTCACGGAACAAAGTGCATCCTTTTTCAGGCTCAATAACGGACACATATTTTTATTTTTATTTATGTGAGAATTCCGTTTTTCAAGTGGCGGTTGGCAAATGTCATCCTATTTGTTCTGAATACAGTACAGTGTTTATTCTTTAAAATAATAACTAAGACAGGCTTTTTTTAGAAATGTGTTTTCTCCTCTATCAGAGGACGACTTGTATACCAGACCTGGAATTGATTTGAGAGCTTGCTCAAGGACTCTCATAAATTATGAGCATGTTACTCTCTTTGTTACATGTGCATGCCATTCTGTTTGCACTTTTTTGCCTTTCAGCATTCAAACAATATTTCATTGCACTTTTAATCAATCTTGAATACATCTGTCAATGCTCAGACTGAGGAAACTAGACTGCATGATTATTTTCCTTCTTTCCAGTGTGCTAACGCTCATCTTTTTGGTCATTAAAAATGTAGATGTTATTAGCCTAGTTTCTTGGTCAGGCGTATTATGATTATATGCATACTCATTTGTCTTCGAGAGCAGGGTGTCACTGGAGAGTAAATGACGTATGCAGTTATGGAGAGGTAATTACCTGAGCATGTTTTTTGGGGGGGCATGAGGGGTTTAGAAGTAACTTTTGCTTCCTGTGTTTTGCAAATGCAGTTCAGTACAAAGTCCAAGTACCTCAACTTTAACAATAAGAAGCTTACCTTACTTGGGAGGAATGGAGTGAAAAAGGAGAGTTTGCTCTCAACAAAAATGGAAGGCAGTGTTTCATAACAAGGACAATACAGGAGCGCAAGAAAGGAATGAAGACATAAAGTCATATTTTCCATGTCCTGCTTACTGAATGCTGTTTGAGTTCACTGCACGGAGTGAGAGAGCGGCTGGTTGTGGTTTCACAATCACTATCCAGTAAATTCATCTAAAAAAAGACAAAAAACGCTTGTTCTGTTTATTAGCTCAGTCTTTTTCTAAGAGCGTCGACATCTTTGAGTAGTCAGTAAGTGAAACAAAAAATGTGAGTAAAGACGGAGCAGCGGTGCCCTTTCCACCCGCGCCCTAGAATGGTGACCCACATATTTAGCCTGACCAGCAGCACACTATAACAAGTCCGGAATAATGTGATGATTCATTGTGGATTGTAAGCATATCATTTGGAGGAAATTTCCACATAGATGTTTTTTCAAGTGGATGAATATTTGCTTTAGGCATCTGCTTCTCGCACTGAAACAAGGTGGACACTTACTGTATCATATCATGCTGGCTATGTGTGGGGCGTGTTTAGTGTATCATAAAAATCATTTTGTGTTTTCCTGTAAGCGTAAAAAGGAAACATGCGTTTTTAGGGGAAGTGTATTGTTGTTAACATTTTAGCAGTTTTACAAAGCCTCTTGAATCAAATTATGACCTATCCAGAAATTGATAGTAGGGCTGCACAAAATAATCGACATCGAGGTTTTAATTTATGTGATTATTAATTGCAAGAGGCGGAGGGTTTTTGTTTTCTCTCTTCCATCTTCACATTGAATCAGAATTATCGAGCCTTGCATCCTTGGCCTGCCGACTAATCAAAAGTGGTTACAGGATACAGTGCTGCAGCCGATGCAGTCAGTATGCTAATGACAAACACCATTTGCGTTGTTTTACTGTACAGTATCTTAAAAAAGTTTTAATGGTGACAGTGTAAAATGGCTGAAGGAACTTCTTCAGTGAAAGTAGTACGATGCCTGTCAACTTAGTTCAAAATGGGTAGCCAACAACGAGGCTGTTTTATACATAAACCCCAATTTTTTTAAAGTAGATCATTGCATATTGTTTTGCAACTTGAGACAATAATGTTGATTGACAGTCTAAAAGTAACATGTTGTAAAGTAACTTGTTGTCTTTCACTCATCATTCTAGCAGTTCTGTGCATCTAAATGAATAAAATCTAAAAATTACAAACCAAATTGCTATTGCAATTTTTGGCTGAAAAATCACAATTAGGTTTTTTTTGGGCTCTGTACCGAGGATGTCGTTGTGGCTTGTGCAGCCCTTTGAGACACTTGTGATTTAGGGCTATATAAATAAACATTGATTGATTGATTGATTGATTCTCAAAATCGTGCAGCCCTAATTGATGGTATCGGTACCAAGGGTAGTAGTATTAGTATCAATATCAATTCCAGAGTGAAAAGGTCTTTGTGTTTATTGTCAAAAACTGCATCCAATTTCAAATAATTCTCCTCACTTTGAACACTATACATAACCTCGTCCCACATCATATCTTTTCAACCTGTTCCATGTTGCCACACACTCCGGTTGTTTCAGATCCTCGTCGTCTCTCCATCTCACTGTCTCCTCATCTCGTTTGTCAAAAATTATTTGTTTGGAACTGCTTATTCATTTTAATTTGAGCTATGTATTGTTTTAAATTGACATCTGTAAGTTAAATTTTTTTCCATCTGTTTATGGCTTATTTTCAAATTTTTCCGATGTTTATATTTTTGGTCCCTATTTCTTGTTTTGTACGGTGTCCTTGAGTGCCTAGAAAAGCGCGTTATGAACAGAATGAATGATTATTATTATTATTATAATTATAAACTCAGGGAAGAAGTCTTTGGATTTTGAGGCCAAAATGCCAAAAGTTTTGAATGAGAACCAAAAGTAGTTTTTGCTTTTGTTTATTTATTTTGCACCTTTGCCTTCATTTTGCTCTAACAACAGTTTCATTATGTTGTTTATTTTGTCCTATATTTGTGGTTTTATTTATTGTTACATTTTTGTGATTTTTCTAAAAAGAAAAACCAAAAAAATACTAAAATGTATCAATATCAGTATTAATGTTCCCATACATACCTTTTAACATCCATCCATCCATCCATCCATTTTCTACCGCTTGTCCCTTTCGGGGTCGCGGGGGGTGCTGGAGCCTATCTCAGCTGCATTCGGGCGGAAGGCGGGGTACACCCTGGACTCATCGCAGGGCCAACATCGACAGACAGACAACATTCACACTCACATTCACACATTAGGGCCAATTTAGTGTTGCCAACATTTACATTTGAAAATAAGAGAAATTTCCTCGAAAAAAGGTGAAAATAAGGAAAGCGTACAATGAATTTCCTGGAAAATGGGGTAAAATAAGGAAAAAATATAGGTTGAGGTGTTTTCTGTGACGTAATGTAATGCGGGAGGATGTTTTATTCCTAACACAGCCTTTATTCCCATATCAGTAGCATGTCTGTTTCTCAAGTAAAGCAGTAATGTGAAGTGTCTGTCAGGAATGTCTGTCAATTGCAGAGGATGTCATTTCACAATAAAAGCAAAAAATATGTACCAAAACTATACTAAAGAATATAATAACATACAGTATGACTTGTATGACTTAGTCAACTCAACAAGTGTGTGTGCTGGGGAAAATATATGACAGCATGCTTTTATTTTAAAGGCATGTTTTACAGTGGATATTTATCAATGTTAAAATCTTAGTACATTGCCCGTTCGGTTATTACAGGTTTTATGATGGTGACAGTTTGACCCTCAATCGAAATATTTTGTGTACATGTTCTGTTTTTCAGTAGTACTCAATTTTCCTCTGGCCATCTAAAAACTGTTGGGCGTGAACGTGAGCTTAACGGCTGTGTTTGTGTGTCGGCCGCGTGATTGACTGCTGATCAATCCAGGGAGTGGTGCCCCACCTCTCTCGCCTTAAGTCTGCATGGAATTTACTCTGAATTGTTTGTGATAAATAAAGTTCCTTAGCAACCCCATTCCTTCTCGTTTCCCTTCATAGTGTAGGGATGAGGGGTGTTCAAAGTCTGGCCCAGAAAACAGTTTAAAAAGTTAAAATGTTACAAGTTCTCACACTAATGCTAGTATATGTTTTCTTTCTTAACTGTAACTCAAAGCTCGGCTTTTCTTTAAATATATTACACCGCTTAGCTTTTGTTGACCTACATTGGTTTCAGCGTACAGTGGAACCTGCTTAAGTCGGTCCTGCTAATATTGAACCCCGTCTGTCGAACAACAACGCCAAAGTGCACCCTGTTGTTATTATTATTATTATTATTATTATTATTATTATTATTATTATTATTAATGTTAAAAAGTGTATGCTTAAGTCAACATGGGCATTTATGGTCAACCGCTTACCTGTGAATGAAATTTGAGACCTTAAAGGGTAATTTTGATGAAAATTCCTATTATTCTTAAAGTTTTCTTAAAAAACAAATGCTGAATTTGCACATTTCCTGATCAAATACAAGACAAAAATATGAGATGAGGCTGTGGCGAGCTGAGCCTACCATATGCAATCCTTCATAAACTGGGTTGGACAGTATGTTCCCATTTGTGTTTGTCATCATGTTGGCTATACAGTATAATGTTAACTTTGCAGAAATATTTGTTACACACCATGATTCTCTACAGCCTGTGTACTATATTTAAATATACATCTGACACCATTATCACTTTTTCTGGACAAAAAAACAGCAGATACTTGACAGACGGCAAGACGCACAGTACTTTGCCTCATTGTGAGTTGGCAGGGGCTTGTTGCTGCCGTTTTTATTCCACAATGTGCATGTGTTAGCCTCCTCTTAAAGAAGTCATATTTTGATTTTTTCTTCTTCATTTAAAGCACTTCCTTGTGGTCTACATTACATGTAATGGTGGTTCTTTAGTCAATATTTTGCATATATTTGATTTTTCAGACCACCTTCAAGCCGCATTCTGGCTGTCTCTTTAAAATGCTCTATTTTGTGGGCGGTCTAATTTACGTGCCAAAACCCGCCTCCAGGCCAAGCCCCCTTCGACTGTGTCTCCTCCCCATCCACGATTGAATATACTGACCGATATAAGTTAGAACTATACATTTCTTTTTATTAGAAATGGCTACAGCAGGGGATTTTGGTATGCATGTGCATGTACGAGTCAGTCTGCCCTACAACAGGAGGATAGGGAAAAATGAGGAACTCATTGACTACAACTGAATGAAAATGTCAGACTTGTGCAGAGCTCTTTGGGTAAACCTCTACCATATAAGCAAGTTTGAAACATGGCGAGATTGTTTTATGAATATCTCCGCCATGCCTTCCTGGTTTGATTTTACATTTTCGGGATTCATGGGGATCCCAAATACACAAAAATAGGTGCCTGATATGCTGAGATGCATAATAGGGCCCCTTTAACGCATCATTGTCCCTCTTACAGTTACACCACACTTTCATTTTCATTTATTTTATTTATTTATTTCAGGCAATGACATAAAAAAAGTGCAAAAGGTAATGTATAGTATTTAATGCATGATTGTCCAGTTTTGCCTGAAAGGGAGTGGGAAGAAGATAATTTATTTAATCCCACCCCCAGTTCTCCATTAAGTGATTATTCACATGAGTTTCACTCTTACTTTGTTAAAGGATTACAATACAAATGTTGTATCATAGTGGCATTACCACAGGTAACAATAATTATTACACTGTAACAATAATTTGTATCATCAATGTAGGAATAATTAATATACCAACAAGGGTAATAGACAACATAGCAATAATGGTAAGGAAACATTGAGCACATGTTAACACTTTGAGACAGAGTATAGCAGCAGGTCAAATTAAAGACCCTCATCTCTATATTTGAACCAGACCCCACGTTTGTATAATAGTTTATATCGATTAATAGTTTGGCATTGCTTGTGTTGTAAGTCCAGTTTGTTCCATAGTTTTACTCCGCATACAGACACACAAAAACGTTTACGAGTGGTTTGAGCTCTCGGCAATAAGAAATATCCAAAGCCTCTCAAGTTATGAGCCTACACTCGTCTTATAAAAAAACGTTGTAGATTAGGCGGCAATAATTTGTTAAATGCTTTATATAAGATTATTAATGTATTATTTTTAACAAGGTCATCAAATTTGAGCAACTTTGATTGCATAAACAGATTATGAGTATGTTCTAAATAACCAACGTTGTGAATGATCCGCACTGCTCTTTTCTGTAATATGATCAGAGGATGAATGGTGTTGTGGTAAGTATTCCCCCATATTTCAACACAGTATGTAAGGTATGGGAGTACCAAGGTGCAGTATAGAGTACGGAGTGCATTTTCATTGAGGTATAGTTTGTTTTGCTTTGTTTATAATTGAGAGGCTTTTGGAGATTTTTGTTTTAATGTGTCTGACATGAGGTTTCCATGATAGTTTACTATCAATTATTACTCCCAAAAATGTATTCTCATTTACGATTTCAATTTGGGTACCATTAATACTTATTTTCTGTTCAGATGTTATGTTGCGATTTCCAAACATCACTATCTTAGTTTTATTTATATTGAAAGATAATTTATTTGTGTCTATCCATTTTTCTACTATGTTTAGTTCTGTGTTTACTGTATTTATGAGCTCATTATAGTCATCACTACTGTAGAATATATTTGTGTCGTCTGCAAATAGTATATATTTCAGTACTTTGGATGTATTAAACATATCATTAATATATACATTAACAAACCAGGAGCAGGCACACTAATTTCTAAGCTAGCCGCTAAGCTAACTTTAAACAACACCAAGAAATGAGTGTTTAGTAAACATGTCTATGAATGTTCTCATTCATCCAGGTCATTGTAATCTCAGGGCATTCAGTCGATCGCTATGTTGCTGCATCGCTGAGTGCTTAGTAAAGTTTAAGAAGTGTACATGGAATCACTCATTAACTTACACACTACTCGCTTTGCTACAATATCATATGAAAACTGAAGAATCACAATAAAAATATGCACAAATCATGTCGACAAACTGCGGCTGGTTAAAATATTCTGTTATTATTTGGTAAGTAAATGTGCAAGGAATGATTTTGATTTCAGCAATGTCGATAACTGCTCACAACATAATACTGTTCCACCGTATTTTATCAAAATTTCCCCTGCATCCTTGATTTTTTGCATGAAGCCCTCCTTGGAAAAGAAAAGCTCACCTATGACTTATATTATCCCATAATTCTAATTTGTGTGCACCTTTTGATTATCTGACTCATTCTTTAACAGCCCTTGACAATAATGGCTGTGCGTGGTGACACGGGGCAAGTTCTGAAAATGAAGGGTGAAGGGCCTGTGTTGTTGTGGTGAGGATGTTTTAAGCGGCGCACTGACAAGTTTGTCCAGCCACTAGACCTCTGAATGAGAGTGCAAGGGTTCAGCTTCTGCCCAGGGTAGGATTAGTGTGAAGCTGTTGTTTTTGTTGAGACAGATGCTGCAGATAGAAAAAAGCACTGCTGAGGGGAAATGTGTGATGATTACACTTCACACTGACCAGTGCCCTTTTCCAGTATAGTTTAATAACCACCATTAACATGTCCTTAAGTATTCTATTAGGAGTATTGAGGACGGGTTGTTTTGATCTAATTGGTTTTAATGTGACTGTTTAGTTGAGCTTAATGATGGTATATCCTCCTCAGAACCGAAGTCCTTTGCAGTGGATATTTGCTTTTGGTCGATTTCTTTCGTCAAAGTTACACATTTTGGAAAAGAATAGCCCAGTTGTGCACAACACAAAATATACAATGGACAAATGTATATTAACGCAATTGGGTGTGCCTCTGCTCTGTATCATCTCTAATGTCCAGAACTGCACACAATCATAAACCCAGATAACAGTTTAGACATTGTTACTGTACTTTCTAGATTATAAGATGCTACTTTATTCAACGCTTTGAACCCTGTGGCTTATAAAACGGTGCTGCCATAATGTTTTGTATTCAACAAATAGTTTTCATTTTCATCAGATAAAGAAACTGAAAAGGTGTGTTATTGTTTTTGCTATGGCGCCATCTTTTGAACGAGTTGAAAATGTACTTTCGTGCCTTGAATCCGGAAGTATAACCGTCCATAGCGTTTCTGCTCAAAAGGATTCTTCATTCATCACTCCAAGAAAAGTTTGTAAGTTTAACAATATAACTAAAGCAGAGGTCGCCAACCCGTCGATTGCGATCTATCAGTCGATCTTTGTGATCCTACCGTCGGATCGTCAAAATATTAGAAAAAAAATTAATACGACATCAGTGGCACCCCCACCTAAAGAGTGACCAACAGACCCTCCAACAGGCACACATTTTAACCCCTAAACATGCCCGCACACCTCTGCCTCTCTCTCTTAAGCCTTACATCCCGCAACTCTCGACACCGCTTGTTTTTAGTTGAGACCAGAGATCTCGGACTCTAAAGGGGGGTGACCACTGAACTAACACAATTCATACTAAACAACAACTGTAGGAGTGTTTTCATGCATATGTGTGCGTACTATCGAAATGTAATCAAGCTAGCATCATTAGCATTAGAGAATATGCTAACACATTTACAAGTGTCTGTGTTAGTATTATTAACTTACAACTGCATTCTTTTTGCATTGTTACAGTTTTATTAAATTTACCAAAACGTCACCGTGGATTTATTGAGTCCGTTTAGCTAATTGGAGAGCTAGCTTCCACAGCTAGTGGGTCCCTGACGATAACTTCTGTTTTATTTGATCAGCTGTTTTACTGCCGTGATACAGACACCATTTGGAAACAATTAAGGAATGTAAATAAACATTTACAACATATTTCATACCGGTATGTACAGTATCTGCGGCTTATAGTCCGGTGCGGCTAATAACATATTTTTTTCTTTTTCTATAGTCCGGAAAATATGGTGATTGATTGATTGATTGAAAACTTTTATTAGTAGATTGTACAGTGCAGTACATATTCCATACAATTGATCACTAAATGGTAACACCTGAATAAGTTTTTCAACTTGTTTAAGTCGGGGTCCACTTAAATTGATTCATGATACAGATATATACTATCATCATAATACAGTCATCACACTAGATAATCATCAGAGTCTATACATTGAATTATTTACATTATTTACAATCCGGGGTGTGGGATGTGGAGGGGTGGGGGGGTTAGGTTTGGTTGATATCAACACTTCAGTCATCAGTAGTTATTTTCCTGTGCTCTGTATCATTTCCTGTGCTGGTGCTCTTATTTCGGTTCTACATCCTATTGAACTCCTTGTTTTGCTGCATCTTCACTTTGTTTAGTGTCTTGCCAGCGCAACTGTTTGGCATTTCTTATCAACAGGTTCACCTGTTGCTCCTCGCCATCTCTGGATTGTTGCTTTCTGTCAGGGTGTATGAGTAACCTTGTTGCCCCTAAGGGCCTTGCACAAGCCCTTTTGTTTCTTCTCATCAAGGGTTGGAATTGGGGGTTAAATCACCAAAAATGATTCCCGGGCGCGGCCACCGCTGCTGCTCACTGCTCCCCTCACCTCCCAGGGGGTGATCAAGGGTGATGGGTCAAATGCAGAGAATAATTTCGCCACACCTCGTGTGTGTGTGACTATCATTGGTACTTTAACTTCAACTTTTTATTTTTGCTCTTTTCGTAAAGAATTAAACTATTTTTACCTGCATGCCGCTTTTCTGTCTTTGCATCCTGGGGTCAGGCCTTCAACCGACATGCGCCACCTTGACACACACATCATCACACAATGTATATTATCATGTTCATACTTTTCTTAATCAACCCATGTTTAAATAAAAGTGCACTTTACACATTTTAAGATACCTAACATTGTGGCAAAGTGGAAAATGGAACCCAGTGAATTGATGGACATTTCTGCCTCGGTTGGAGGAAGTAGACACTACACACGGTTACCATGGGAACACAGAGAGCGAACAGCAGTGGCACAGTTTAATTAATGACGGCGAGGCCTCCAACAGAGTCATTATGACATCATCCATACCTGCAACTCATACGTAGGTAGACTCGGAGTGGCGATCCAAACCTCTTCCGCTTCTTTTTTCTTCTTCCTGCCCCTTCCTTTTATGTAAAGCCTCGCACTGCACACCAAAGGAACAGGATGTGAAGAACACAACACAAAGCTTTTATTATGTAGTGAGGTCTTCCTCGGAGCAGGAAATGTCATCTTATTATCTAATAGCAATAGCATGACCTACATAAAAGAGCAGCACTAATACCCACGGAGGCGGATGGTGAATAATGCCGTAAAATGTGGGAGATCTTAATGAATCTTAGATGGCTCACACTTGTTGCTTGTTGTCACCGCATCAATTTACTATCACTCTTTCTTACATGTGTTTAAAACACCGTTAAGAACGAAAACTGACTTCACTATGAGGTCAAAAATGAAAATGCTTTAAAGGCCTACTGAAACCCACTACTACCGACCACGCAGTCTGATAGTTTATATATCAATGATGAAATCTTAACATTATAACACATGCCAATACGGCCGGGTTAACTTATAAAGTGACATTTTAAATTTGCCGCTAAACTTCCGGTTCGAAACGCCTCTGAGGATGACGTATGCGTGTGACGTAGCCCGACGAACACGGGTATGCCTTCCACATTGAAGCCGATACGAAAAAGCTCTGTTTTCATTTCATAATTCCACAGTATTCTGGACATCTGTGTTCGTGAATCTGTTTCAATCATGTTCATTGCATTATGGAGAAGGAAGCCGAGCAAGCAAAGAAGAAAGTTGTCGGTGCGAAATGGACGTATTTTTCGAACGTAGTCAGCCACAACAGTACACAGCCGGCGCTTCTTTGTTTACATTCCCGAAAGATGCAGTCAAGATGGAAGAACTCGGATAACAGAGACTCTAACCAGGAGGACTTTTGATTTGGATACACAGACGCCTGTAGAGAACTGGGACAACACAGACTCTTACCAGGATTACTTTGATTTGGATGACAAAGACGCAGACGTGCTACTGTGAGTATGCAGCTTTGGCTTTTTTTTGCGTATGTACGTAACTTTTTTTAAATATATAAGCTTTATGAACCTTGGGTTAGGTGAACGGTCTTTTGGGCTGAGTGATTGTGTGTGTTGATCATGTGTTTGAATTGTATTGGCGTGTTCTATGGAGCTAGGAGCTAGCAGAGGAGCTAGGAGCTAGCATAACACGTACCGTACCGTACGTGCGCGTCACGTACGTAACTTTTTTAAAATATATAAGCTTTATGAACCTTGGGTTAGGTGAACGGTCTTTTGGGCTGAGTGATTGTGTGTGTTGATCGGGTGTTTGAATTGTATTGGCGTGTTCTATGGAGCTAGGAGCTAGCAGAGGAGCTAGGAGCTAGCATAACAAACACGCAGGTGTTATTATGCAGGATTAATTTGTGGCATATTAAATATAAGCCTGGTTGTGTTGTGGCTAATAGAGTATATATATGTCTTGTGTTTATTTACTGTTGTAGTCATTCCCAGCTGAATATCAGGTACCGTGAGTATGCAGCCTTGGCTGCTAAACATTCGATAACTTGACCGTATGTGCGCGTCACGTACGTAACTTTTAAAAAATATATAAGCTTTATGAACCTTGGGTTAGGTAAACGGTCTTTTGGGCTGAGTGATTGTGTGTGTTGATCAGGTGTTTGAATTGTATTGGCGTGTTCTATGGAGCTAGGAGCTAGCAGAGGAGCTAGGAGCTAGCATAACAAACACGCAGGTGTTTTTATGCAGGATTAATTTGTGGCATATTAAATATAAGCCTGGTTGTGTTGTGGCTAATAGAGTATATATATGTCTTGTGTTTATTTACTGTTGTAGTCATTCCCAGCTGAATATCAGGTCACCCCCGGCTCTCACAGCATCTTCCCTATCTGAATAGCTTCAACTCCCCACTAGTCCTTCACTTGCACTTTACTCATCCACAAATCTTTCATCCTCGCTCAAATTAATGGGGAAATTGTCGCTTTCTCGGTCCGAATCTCTCTCACTTCATGCGGCCATCATTGTAAACAATAGGGAACTTTGCGTATATGTTCAACTGACTACGGCACGCTACTTCCGGTAGGTGCAAGCCTTTTTTTTATCAGATACCAAAAGTTGCAATCTTTATCGTCGTTGTTCTATACTAAATCCTTTCAGCAAAAATATGGCAATATCGCGAAATGATCAAGTATGACACATAGAATAGATCTGCTATCCCCGTTTAAATAAAAAAAATTCATTTCAGTAGGCCTTTAAATTCTCAGTGTCACTCCATTGGAGTGCAGCAAGCTAAGGAAATTGTAGAAGAAAAGAAGGAGGGACTTCCCCCTAAGGCGCATGCGTAATAATTACCGTACTTTGATCCACACTATTGACAGACATGCGTAATTATAGCGATCATGCAGCAAGACAGACGCGGAGTGACGTTTTAGACGCCACAGATTGTATTTCACGTAATTTAAGACAATGCTGTATTTACTACAGTGCACGTGCAGACTGGAAATCTATACCATGCAGCGTTACCAGGTGGGAAATGACAACTTAGGTGGGTGATACGGCCTAAAAATAAAATTTCTAAAACAAAAAAACTTGAATTACGAATTTTGCATATTTTCTTCCTTACTTTTTAAAGGAACAGTTGTATACAAATTACAGGGATACGTTTTTTCTTTTATTTGATTGAAAACTAGGAGTTTGAAATGACACTACATACACTGCATCATACTTTTAGCAAATTCTAGTTTGAATAATGTTTTTCTTTTTAGACTGAATTACATTTGTACTTTTTATGGAATCATTTTCAAAGAACTTATTTAGGAACTTTGTCCGGGAAGCAAAACTTCTGTCTTGAATACAATACTTTTTTTTTTTTTTTTTTAACAAAAATGGAGCATTGCATATAATAATAATTTCCAACATTGAGATTCATAATGTAAAAATTCAAACCTTGAGTCTTATAATATTGAATAAATTTCTTCTGTAATTAAAAATGTAGTACTGTACATTGTATGCAAATAAATAATCAAGTAAAACATTGAGAAGACTATATAATAGTTTTGGTAAGTTGATAAACGCAGGTTTTTTCCATTCACACATTTTGTTGGTGTGCAGAGCGACTGCTTTAGTCATCGCTCTCCCTTGTGCTCCTTTCTCATCATACATGGTATCATCATACATACCTGGTGTAAATGATTCCATCACAGTAAGAGGCATTTTAACCTGAGTTTGTTTGTTGTTGAGGTCTTGTAGAGTTGCATTTCCCGCACACGACTGGAGGCTTCAGATTCACATGCTGGAATAATTTTGCTGTGCTGCTGCTTTTTAAAATAAACTTTGCACCGTGCAGTCATTTGTTCCACGCCTGCTACCACAAAACCAAAGTACTGACAACATTTTTTTTCTTCTTTGGAACAAACATCTCGCTCTCGTTAGCGTTAGCTTTAGCCATGTTTTGAATCTCTGCTCAGGAAGTAAGGGGGCAGGCGAGGGCTATTGAAGCTTGTGGGGGCAAAAAGTATGCCAGAGCAAGAGGAAAAAACTAAATCTATTTTTTATTTTTATTGTCTGCAACAAAAAACTCAAATTTATTGATAAAATTTATGTATCGCCCAGGCCTAACTTATCGTAACAAAATTATTGTATTTTGAGGGAAATTATTGTAAATACTCGATTGGACGTTGCCTTCCACTATGTTAAAACTTTACCACAGACCGTGCATACTATATTTAATAATGCAGTTCTACATTAATTAAATTAACAGTCCTGTTGGGAAAAAGCTGTCACTGGTGGAACAGCGCCCCATCTTGCTAGAAGGACACATACATTTTTAATGTGTTTTATATGTTCTACTTTGCTAGCAATACCGTCTGTGTTTCCTCTTTGTCCACCGTGTTTGAAGGTTGCAGAAGAAGTGCATACTTTTATAAGTTGTTTGTATTCAGATAAGGCAAGTTAGTGCAAAAATAGCTTTCGTGGATGTGGCCATCTTGATATCTCGTAACTGGAACGCTCATAACTCGGCTGTGACGTCATTCCAAGCTCCGACTTCCAAATTCCGAGGAAATGGAACACACCATTAGTGCTTCAGTTTGTAAACAACGACAAAAACGACCAAAACATGAATTTGTAATAATAAGAACAAGAAAAGGAAAAATACTGATCTAATTTATATATTGATACTGTATTAGGTATAAATAGTATCGACATCTGGCTCGGTCAACCCTACTTTATGTTGAAGCTTTGGCGGTTAGATTTTTTTTGCCGTCCTGCTTGGTGTGTGTGTAGCATGCTAAGCCATTAATTTTCCTCTAGTCCTCCAGCGATAATAATACTTGAAAGAAACTTTTTTCTGCCATGGTGGTAAGGATTAGTATCTTAAAAGCGGCTTTGCACTCTGGACAAACGGTGCGTTCGTTGCAGCCTCCTCTCAAATTGGAGCCGGTGTTCTGGCAAGACATGCACCCTCATTCAACTCCTGCATGTGCGTAACAAGGAATCCATGAATGTAATTGAGTCTCGCTGAGCGTGCTTCACTTTTGAAGGAATCTTTAACTTGAATACAATCTTTAGCTACGTAAACACCAGGACACAGCTGCAGTAAAACAAAAAGCAAATATCGTCCCCCGATCCCATCCCATGATCTCGAGTTTTTGAAATCATTCATCGCACAGACATTAAAATTATCGTACAATAACGAAAATGATCCTACGTCTGGCAACGATGATCCCATAAGTACCAGAAAAGTGCTGGGTGGTTGCCAGATGCAGTCATATATATTGGCTATGGGTGTGCATATGGTATTTGTTTTATAGAGAAGATGTAGAGAAAAATTATAGGAGCTGATGTCACATTAAAAAAGGTACAGTTATTTAAAAAAGCTTTTTAGTTGCTATAGTGCTGGAAAGATGTGCCAAGGTATATGAAATGTTGATAGAGGGCAAGACACTGATTGCTGGCTGTGTCATTAGCATATTTAAAGGCCTACTGAAACCCACTACTACCGACCACGCAGTCTGATAGTTTATATATCATTGATGAAATCTTAACATTGCAACACATGCCAATACGGCCGGGTTAACTTATAAAGTGCAATTTTAAATTTCCCGCTAAACTTACGGTTGAAAAGCGTCTATGCATGATGACGTATGCGCGTGACGTCAATCGTTGAAACGGAAGTATGCGGACACATTGAATCCAATACAAAAAGCTCTGTTTTCATCTCAATATTCCACAGTATTCTGGACATCTGTGTTGGTGAATCTTTTGCAATTTGTTTAATGAACAATGAAGACTGCAAAGAAGAAAGTTGTAGGTGGGATCGGTGTATTAGCGGCTGGCTCCAGCAACACAAGCAGGAGGACTTTGACTTGGATAGCAGACGCGCTATCCGACGGTAGCCGCCGACCGCACGGATGATCGGGTGAAGTCCTTCGTCGCACGTCCATCGCTGGAACGCAGGTGAGCACGGGTGTTGATGAGCAGATGAGGGCTGGCTGGCAGAGGTGGATAGCAAATGTTTTTAGCATAGCTCTGTGAGGTCCCGTTGCTAAGTTAGCTTCAATGGCGTCGTTAGCAACAGCATTGTTAAGCTTCGCCAAGCTGGAAAGCATTAACCGTGTATTTACAGTTTCATGGTTTAATAGTATTGTTGATTTTCTGTCTATCCTTCCAGTCAGGGGCTTATTTCTTTTGTTTATATATGCAGTTAAGCCCGATGCTATCACGTTAGCTCCGTAGCTAAAGTGTTTCGCCGATGTATTGTCGTGGAGATAAAAGTCAATGTGAACGTCCATTTCGCGTTCTCGACTCTCATTTTCAAGAGGATATAGTATCCGAGGTGGTTTAAAATACAAATCCGTGATCAACAATAGAAAAAGGAGAGAGTGTGGAATCCAATGAGCCAGCTTATACCTAAGTTACGGTCAGAGCGAAAAAAGATGCGTCCTGCACTGCACTCTAGTCCTGCACTCTCACGTACCTCATCCACAAATCTTTCATCCTGGCTCAAATTAATGGGGTAATCGTCGCTTTCTCTGTCCGAATCGCTCTCGCTGCTGGTGTAAACAATGGGGAAATGTAAGGGGGCCTTTCAACCTGTGACGTCACGCTACTTCCGGTACAGGCAAGGCTTTTTTTATCAGCGACCAAAAGTTGCGAACTTTATCGTCGATGTTCTCTACTAAATCCTTTCAGCAAAAATATGGCAATATCGCAAAATGATCAAGTATGACACATAGAAGGGATCTGCTATCCCCGTTTAAATAAAAAAAAAAATCATTTCAGTAGGCCTTTAAAGCTGAGTGTGACAGATGGACTTTGACAGTAGTTTGTGTAGACAATAATGCACTTCTAGTGAGTTGGTTAAACTCGCTGCCTTTCAAAGGAACCTTTTTGGATGGAACAAAATGTGTTTGGATCTTTTATTTTCACTTTGAGGAAGGTGAGAACAGAATTTATGGTTTGACAAAGTGCATTAACTTCTATTAAAGTGATTTTCTGTTGAGTGAGTGTCGTGCATCATTTAAAGGGGTCATATTAGGATTTTTTTCTCCATTTAGAACAATTCTGTGTAATCTACATAACATGTAATGGTGGTTCTTTGGTCAACATTTTGCATAGATTATGTTATGCTGACCGCTTCCAAACTGCTTTCTGACCGTCGCTACAGGATGTGTCTTATTGTGGCTAGCTGTATAGATGTACACAGTAGGTGGAGTAAGACTTTTCAAGCCAAGGGAAGCAAGTACTGAGGTGGAGAGAGACTTGCAGTATATCACGCAATGTCACTACTATTCCAGTGTGTTTTACTACACATGAGACTTCTAAAATACAAGATCAGTAGCACATAAGCAAACTGAGATAATATGCGGTGGTGCCATTCTACTGACTTATATATAGTAAGGTGTTACGATATTGCAGATACATGTGTCAAATATTCTTGATGAGTATAATCATTAGTAGAATTCACATGCTTGTAAGTGTAATTACTTGATAAAAATAGGGTGAGGTTTTATTTACTGAACGAGTACAATAGTTTGCTGACCTTTACACTGTGCTTTCACGTGGACGTGCTCTTGCAATAATTATCTTGTCATAAACATTGTTGAATTATTTATGAATGGATCCACTTGATAAGTCCAAAACAAGTAATTTATATTTTTATAGCTGTATTTTTCACTGCTTATAGGCAGTTTCAATAATGTATCACTTTGTTGTTGAATAATTAGTGTGTATTGATAGGTGGCTGCAAGCAAACTGCGGCCTGGCGAAGTCATCAGTCAGCTGTCATCCTATTGGCGAATCCATGTATGGTTACCATAGTTACAGGCCAAATCGTCACTAAAATGTGGTCTTGCTGAGCACCACCTACTTAGTCGGTTTTGCCCAAACACCTGGCTTTCACGTCTTAAAAGTTGTGGAAGGAAGTGTGAGCACACATTGGGAGCACACACAAAGGTTGGCATAGAATGAGTCTCCAAGGTGTATTTGTGTTTCTTTTCAAAAGCAGCAAGGTAGTGATTTTCTCAGTGGGGTGTAATGAGCCAGTCAATGCAAATGTACTTTAAGTACTTATATTTATTCACCCCTGCCAAGTAAAAACTTATGTTGATGGTGTATTTGTTTGTTTGGTTTGTGAAGCCATTTGAGGCATTTGTGATTATTTGTGAATAAATACATTTTGATTGATTGATTGATGGTCTGTTAGTTCAACCATATTTCCATTGAGAGGTCCTGTTCAGTTTGGCTTCTTACAGTACATTTGTAAATGCATTTAATTGCATGCATGTTAGTGTTTGTCCAGCTTGCTTCACTATTCCAGTATTTTAATTGCAGCTTGTTTTTCTTTTTTAACCAAAAGTAAGATTTGACCAGATTCTTTTTTTCAAAAGAAATATAGGATTTTCACCCTTTTATTTTTATTTTTTTTACCAAACAAGACTTAAATTTTGAATGGATTTTAAATTTCTTAAAAAAACACAGCAACCCACATTTAATTGTAGTTTTTAAAAACCAAACTGCCATTTATTTTAGTGAACAGTAAACTTTTAAAGTTATTATAACTTTACCCGAACCAGATTGATCTACATTTAACCAAATTATAATTATTTAACCAAAATATTTGATTTTAATGGATTAGTAGAAGCTACATTTTTATATTAGCAATTGTTTGTGAACCAAATCATATTTTTTCAAACCAAAACATTAAATTTTATGAGATTTCTTTTAGCCAAAACTAAGAGTTAAAGGCCTACTGAAACCCACTACTACCGACCACGCAGTCTGATAGTTTATATATCAATGATGAAATCTTAACATTGCAACACATGCCAATACGGCCGGGTTAGATTAGTAAAGTGCAATTTTAAATTTCCCGCAAAATATCCTGCTGAAAACGTCTCGGTATGATGACGTTTGCGCGTGACGTCACGGATTGTAGCGGACATTTTGGGACAGCATTGTGGCCAGCTATTAAGTCGTCTGTTTTCATCGCAAAATTCCACAGTATTCTGGACATCTGTGTTGGTGAATCTTTTGCAATTTGTTTAATGAACAATGAAGACAGCAAAAAAGAAAGCTGTAGGTGGGAAGCGGTGTATTAGCGGCCGGCTGCAGCAACACAAACACGTAGCCGGTGTTTCATTGTTTACATTCCCGAAATATGACAGTCAAGCTTTACCATTGGCCTGTGGAGAACTGGGACAACAGAGACTCTTACCAGGAGGACTTTGAGTTGGATATGAGCTACCGTGAGTACACAGCTGCGGCTTCCAAACATTTGATCGCTTGCCCGTACGTGCGTGCCGTTATGTGCATGTCACGTACGTAACTTTGGGGAAATATATGTGCTGTATGAACTTTGCGGAGGTCAACGGTACTTTGGGCTGTGGGATTGAGTGTGTTGTGCGGGTGTTTGATTTGTATTGGCGGGTTATATGGACGGGAGGGGGGAGGTGTTTGTTATGCGGGATTCATTTGTGGCATATTAAATAGAAGCCTGGTTGTGTTGTGGCTAATAGAGTATATATATGTCTTGTGTTTATTTACTATTTTAGTCATTCCCAGCTGATTATCAGGTCCCACCCGCCTCTCACAGCATCTTCCCTATCTGAACGCTTCCACTGCCCTCTAATCCTTCACTCTCACTTTCCTCATCCACAAATCTTTCATCCTCGCTCAAATTAATGGGGTAATCGTCGCTTTCTCGGTCCGAATCGCTCTTGCTGCTGCTGGCCATGATTGTAAACAATGTGCAGATGTGAGGAGCTCCACAACCTGTGACGTCACGCTACTTCCGGTACAGGCAAGGCTTTTTTATCAGCGACCCAAAAGTTGCGAACTTTATCGTCGATGTTCTCTATTAAATCCTTTCAGCAAAAATATGGCAATATCGCGAAATGATCAAGTATGACACATAGAATGGACCTGCTATCCCCGTTTAAATAAGAAAATCTCATTTCAGTAGGCCTTTAAATTATTTTATTTTTAACCAAACTAGGGTTGTACAGTATACCGGTACTAATAAAGTACCGCTGTATTAATGAATCAAACACGGTACTATACTGCCTCTGAATAATACCGGTATTTTTTTACATACATAACAGCGCACTGTCGTCATGTGACATTGCTGGTAAAACGAGCAGAGGCGGATGTTAGGCAAGGCACTTACAAGCAGAAACATTGTGAAGATAGAAGAGGCAAAATTAACACATTTTGGCTTAAAAACTAACAAAAAATGTAAAGCTATAAACACTGACGCGCTGCAAATACGTCCATGGAAACAGGAGAACTTTAAGTATTACCAATGTCTGACCTTGTAACTACTTGGTATTGGAGTCATACCAAAATGTGTAGTATCACCAAAAACATATGTAAAGTATCTAAACAACAGAAGAATAGGTGCCTATTACATTTTAACAGAAGTGTAGATATAACATGTTGAAACAGAAAGTCTGCAGATATTATTAGTAAATAAATAAGTAAATTAATAATCCCTTTTTCTACCACTTGTTCCTCATAATTTTGACCAAATAATAGAATGGGAATTGACATATATTACTGCATACGAACGCAACCGATTTAGGAATCTTTGTAACCTGTTTGCTTACATACTGAAGTTTGTCTAATATGTTCACTGTTTTTTTATGACAAAATTATTCTTTGATTGCAATAAGAAATGTACAGTCGTGGTCAAATGTTTACATACACTTGTGAAGGACATAATGTCATGGCTGTCTTGAGTTTCCAATAATTTCTACAACTCTTATTTTTTTGTGATAGAGTGATTGGAGCACATACTCGTTTGTCACAAAAAACATTCATGAAGTTTGGTTCTTTTATGAATTTATTATGGGTCTACTGAAAATGTGACCAAATCTGCTGGGTCAAAAGTATACATACAGCAACACACATGATCAATATTGGTGATAAAGAAAAAATACAACCAAATCAAATTAGCTTCATGGCATGGCCTCTTAACTTCATGTGAGTGATTATGATTGACGACACCTGTTGACTTCTCTGAGCCCATTTAAATAGGGCTCATGTGATGCAGTCATTAGACTCGGTTACAAACGCGACAATGGGAAAGTCAAAAGAAACTCAGCACAGATCTGAAAAAATTAATCATTGACTTGAACAAGTCAGGAAAGTCACCTGGAGCCATTTCAAAGCAGCTTAAGGTCCCAAGAGCAACAGTACAGACAATTGTTCGTAAGTATAAAGTGCGTGGCACAGTTTTGTCACTGCCACGATCAGGAAAAAAACGCAAGCTGTCACCTGCTGCTGAGAGAAAATTGGCCAGGAGGATCAAGAGTCAACGGAGAACCATCAAAAAGCAGGTCTGCAATGAATTGCAAGCTGCTGGAACACAGGTGTCAGTGTCCACAGTCAAGCGTGTTTTGCATCGCCATGGACTGAGAGGCTACCATGCAAGAAGGAAGCCCCAGCCAGTGGTCATCTCACAAGAACTTAGGTTGCCGTGTATGTCAATGAAGAGACGAATGCAACATCGTAGTGAAGATTGATGATCTGTAATTTTTAGGTTGATTTTTTTAGTCTGGCAATCGAACACCTCTGAGATTGACCGGTAGCTCATAATAGACGTAATTGGCACCCCTGTTTTACATGATACATCATATAACAGATATCAATACCATCAATTAGCATGTTAGGTGGGTGTGCATTTATTCAAGGGATGTATTGATGCCACGCAAAGGCGGCACGATGGATTGACGTCAGGCGGTGACTACAGACTTCTCAGACTATCTTGCTTCTGAGTAACTCTATAGATTATTATATTACTTAAATTTTTAACTTTTTTGAGTGGATTAATATTGGTCTGTGGATAACTGGATCACTACGAGGACAATTGATGAAGCATGCGTGGTAGCGGCGGTCGTAAGTAAAGGGTGTTCACTTTAAACTAACATTAAATCCTGTTAGTGTGTAAGACTTTGAGGGACTTTTGAGGAGTAAATATTGCGGTTACAAACTTTTGTTTGGTGTTGCTTCCTTATTTGTGATTATTCCAAGCTGAATATCAAATGCTACTTGTGGCTTTTTAAATTATGCGTAGCAGCGGCAGCTGAAGTGAACGTGACAGGGTGTCATAGTTATGACAATCAGCTGAGTAAAAAAAATTACAGATAGCCTTATCATTTGTCCAGAATCTTAACGGTCCTCCTGGAGCGACCGAATAAGGAACCAACCGGTAAATTTTTTTACCGGTAATTGGTATACAACCCTACTGGTCATAATAGTCAGAATGTCCTTCATGAACCAGCTTGCTAATTAATAGATGACCAAACAAACAAATAACGGCATGCCTACTTTGACTTTTATTTACGGTTTGACTTCGGAATTGTGGCCATATATGGAGGTTTATTTGTGTATTTATAACGAAAGCTTTTTTTGACACCGAATTTATGTGAACTGAATTATTTTACATCAAATTATGCTGACAATTTGGTAGAAAAAAGTGTTTAAAAATGTTGTGTTTTAAAATTCAGTGTGTGAAAATTCGCTGTTTCAAAACGCAAGACCCTTTTATTTAAGACTGAAGCAATCCATCCTGTCTCAGAACAAGCCAATAAGGTGTCAAGTTTGAAGTCACGTGACACGGGTTTTACAAAGAGGCAGGTTATGCAGGTCAGGCCATGTAATCTGCTGTATGTGCTTGGATCCTTTTTTTCTGAACACTTTGAACAGTGGAGGTTGCTGTGCATTAGTAAAAAAAATGCTAAGATTTCACAAATAAGGATAAATGCTTCTTCTTCTTCTTCTTTTTCGTGTATCGTCTTCATATGTCCATCTTCGTGTCGTGTAGCCACTCCCTCGTCTCAGGTCCCACTTGGAAGAGGCCCTCCTCTGAAGGTGGTCTATGCCGGGGACAGGTGGTGATGATGTGGTCGGCAGTCTGCTCAGGCTCCCCGCACTCACACGCTGGATAAATGCTGATCACACGATAGGTACAAACACACATACAATAATGACTGATGCTAAAAACATTATAACAAAAATGTGAAGTGAATAATATTTATATAATACTTTTCTCTAGTGAATCAAAAGCGCTTTACATAGTGAAACCCATTATCAAAGTTACACTTTAACCAGTGTGGGTGGCACTAGGAGCAGGTGGGTAAAGTGTCTTGCCCAAGGACACAACGGCAGTGACTCGGATGGCGGAAACGGGGATCGAACGTGGAACCCTTAAGTTGTTGGCACGGCCGCTCTACCAACCGAGCCAGGCTGCCATCTTAATAATGGAATGAACGTTAGTTTTTTTACTGAAAAAGACACTTAGAATGTACATGAAAATACAGAATGTGGGATTTACAATATTAACTATGAACAATAAAACACTTAGTATAGAGTATATATGAACCACCTCCTTGATTGACCCATCTTTTATAATCTAGCAAGAACAACAAAGATGCAACAAACACGACGAAACATAAATGCAAAGAGTAAAAACTGGAGCTGCTGTGACGTAGTTTATTTGGTTACTGTAGTAACCAGTTTGTCACTCAAAAGTGCAGATTCTAACCATTGGAATCATTTCTATAGTTTCGAAACATCCAGCTGGCCGTATTTAAACGTTTAATATGTTTTATTATGCCCGGTTAGCCCAGGTAACTGCCTTTTAATGCTGTTTTGCAAGACCCGTGTCAGTGACTCCAAACTTGACACTTCATTGGCTGGTTCTGAGACAGGATTGATTGCTTCAGTCTTAATTTACCGGAAGTGGGTCTTCCATTTTGAAGCAGCAAATTTTTCTGGGTTGAATTTTTCAGCACAGAATTTTAAAGCAGAGAATTTAAACACACGTATTTTCTTCCACATTTTTTCACTGAAATAGTCAGCATAATTTGATGTAAAAAATTCAGTTCACAAAATTCAAACCTACATTTCCGTTGCATAAATTCAGTGTCCAAAAAAAGCTTTGGTAATAAAGACACAAATGCACCTCCATAGCCATAGTAGTTTTTCCTGTCACTGGTTATTCACACACATCAGGAGAGTAACACCACTGCTGCTTTTTTTGGAAAGAAGTTTGGACATCTAATCAGGTTTGTATATCCAGTTGGCAGGAGATCCTGGGTTAGACTCGGAACATACTAGAAGGATTAACTCATCAAGTCTGGGAATCCTTTTGGGAGGGAACCTGATGATCTTCGCTGGGTTAACTTAGGAAACATTGATGAATGGAAGAATAAATGACTCAGTTTTTCATTGAAATGAATCTGTATAGTAATATATCAGTAATGTTGCACTCTCAATTTTGAGCTCACACTTATGATCATTGTGCAGACACTTGGTGCTGTTTAGATCATGTTATGAGTCATGATCAGCTATACACATTCCATCGCAAAACTTATCACCTCATGACTTTTACCTGTCTTCACACAATGTTTAGAATATCCTTAAATCAACTTTATTTGATTGAATAGAAGCATCTGTTTTTTTTCAAATTGGTAAAGAACTTTTATTGTTTCACTACCGGCCGAGTCATACCAAAGACTATAAAAATGGGACCCATTACCTCCCTGCTTGGCACTCAGCATCAAGGGTTGGAATTGGGGGTTAACTCACCAATAATGATTCCCGGGCGTGGCCACCGCTGCTGCCCACTGCTCCCCTCACCTCCCAGGGGGTGAACAAGGGGATGGGTCAACTGCAGAGGACACATTTCACCACACCAAGTGTGTGTGTGTGTGACAATCATTGGTACTTTAACTTGAACTTTACTTCACATTCAAGCTAGCTTAGTGGTTAGCATGGCTTATCTTCTCCTTCTACAGTGATTTTTGCTCCGTCTGCACTAGTTTTACATTTTAGAAGCATCCGTATTATTTTACTGAACATACCTAAATAATGGATATATTGATGTTTGTCCATCGATTCAGAATCATCCGAAAAGGAGCAAGCTTATGTCTTTTGAAATTGAATTATTTCTATCTCTGTTTTTTAAAATTTTGGGGATATTTGGCGGCAGATTTAAATATTACTTGTGCAGTTTTGAACTTCACCAGATCCATACAGTTTATGGTTTGTGACATTATAAGAGTGCATTTGTATGTTCTCGATAGCCAACCTTGTGTATTATTCTCTGTGCTCTTTTTTTGTAATGTGCAGAACATAACCCAAAAAGAGTAGCAAGTCCTAAATATTGTGGATACATGTTTTTTTTAGGAAAACAGACATGATGTTTTAGGTGTCTAATAAACACAATAATAGCATATGTCTATGTCCTTCTTTCATGACTCACTTTGCTCATGCAATATAAAATACGAGTAATATAGATTTAAAAAGGAGTGATATTTAATCAGGATTCATCGAGACTTATCCGGAGCAACCCTGTGAATAAAACTATGATGAATATGTCATTATGTCCCTCCTCGAATTACTAATTATAAGTGCATATCAGAATCAGAATCAGAAATACTTTAATAATCCCAGAGGGGAAATTAACATTTTCAGCACAATATGTTAAAGGCGAATGCATTATGTCGCCACTTGTTGTTATTGTGATGCTGGAAATGATAATTCATCACTTACTGGTTTGGCTGTCATTTGCCCAATTAGGAACATGCATTTATGGTTTTCTGATGCGCTACACTCACCGACTTGTCAAAACAACATTTTCTCATGTGCTTTGTTGTCTGAACATTTAACTCGTGACGTTGGATGTTTGTCACAACAGGACCATCCCTTCAAACTAGTTTTAATCAAACAATAACAACTGTACTGTCAAACTCTTTATCGATATTTATTAATCTGTCTCTATCCTTTTTAGTCATTATTGAAAATGTTTTTAAACTTGCATATGTTGAACCACAACTATCAGTACAGGTTGAAAAATAAAGAAGGCGTAAGATTAAGGAAGCTCTGCTTCTTCTTACTCCTCTTTGGTCATGTTGAAATGTGAAGCGACCAAAGTTGACAATCTCTTCGTTTTAAAAACACCAGAGGAAGTTACGACGTTTTTACTTATGGTTTGACTTAAACCCATCCATTCTGACCTAATAACTTCCAATGATCTATGGCTGCATGGGTGCTGGGGAGCTGTGGTTCATTCATGGAAAACATGACTTCCAAATGTACTGTGGCATTGTGAAGTGTGTTTAGAAGGCTTGCGTGGTATAGCCCATATACGATATACAGTAAATTATATAAATTATAGAGCTTTTGATACTATCGCCATATCGTGATAATGCATGTTGATGACACATTCTAGCTGTGTCCTGCAAATTTGACGACAAGCAAATAAAGGTGTCCTCAACGCAACGTATCGTCTTCACTAGCAATCTAGCGGCTAATGTTCCATCACAGAACAGAGCTGCTTCTTAACCACTAATCCTCACAGCGGTATGATGTTACATTATCACTGGAGGACAATGAATAGTTAAGCTTGCTACATTACACACCGGAAGAAGATACATGAAAGCATAGCTAACTGCTAAGAGTCTAGCACTCTTGTGTGGGTGAGCAGATCAAAACAAATATCGATTTTAATGATACGGAGTATAGTATAAGTTAATAGCCGATTGTACAGTGTTTAGATTAAAAAATGTTTTATCACAATATTGCTTTTTATTGTTTTGTTATTGTTTAAAAACACAAAATGAATAAGTACCCATAGTAGTTTTTGATTTTAGCTTAAATCTGTTGCCCTGTTGATTTTATTATACATTTTGTACGTAGTAAAATGGAATAAGGAAACAATTTAAATACTAATTAATATTGTTACATTGTCATCCTGTGTTTTTGTATGATTATAATTGTGATCAACATTTTTATTTTTAATTGATCTTTAAAGTTTAAAATTGAAGTATCCGCATTGGTATGGCCAATACTGCCCCTGTAACTACTTGGTATTGGATCGGTACCCAACTTTGTAGTATCGCAAAACTAATGTAAAGTATGCAAACAACAGAAGAATACGTGCTTATTATGTAATACATACAGTGCTATAGATTTTAGGCCATTTCGCCCATCCCTAGTGTGTACTTTAAATCTGTGTTGCTTGCCAAACTGTACACTTTTGAGTTCTATTCAGGTTTCATTTCTATAGTAATGTCTCTTGAGAAGTTAATAAAATGGATGCGAAAATGTGCGGCATGAACTTTAATTTAATGAGATGCTTTATTTAGAATCCTTAAAGTAGAAAAAACAGCATTATTTAATTATGTGTAATTAGGAAAAGAAATGTGGGAAAGAAATGGCTTTGTGCACAATAGCACAAAATCATATGATTGTGTATTTTTATCCTTTTGAATGGCATCAAGGTAGTTAGGTTGTCATGGTGCACCGCAGACAAGATCAATATGTAATCACAAAGTACATTATGGGGTCAACTGAGAAAGTAATCTCCTGTTACTGCTATAGAGCAGCTCCTTGACAGTAATACAGAACGTTCTTTGTTGGATAAAGACTCAAGACTATTTTTGAACGTATCCCCTGCTGCTCCAGCAACGTTAGCCTGCCACTCTGGTCCAGACTGTGATATCCTAGCAACAGGTGGCTGGATTACAACAACACTTTCTGTGGACATTTTTGGTCCCCAATGTCCCATGCTCTTGTGCGGCATCTAAATCATTCCATACAGGTTACGTCACCTGACCACTTTTTATATGTTGACTCCTCAGTCCAATATGACCACTTGACATTTGAAACATGTCAATGCCAAAGACATGTATTTCTGGGAAAATCTGTTATTTGGCCTTGCAGCTATATCACCAGTTGATACACGGTGTTTGGACAAGTATGATTGGCCTTGTGTTATGGTTAAACAGGGGAGGTGACGGCAACTGACACCAGGGGAAAGTATAGCTTTATGTATTTATTATATATATAGACCATATATATAATAATAATCAAACAATGCTAAATATACTAACTAAGGAAATGAAGTGTGACAAAATCTAAGAGTGTGTATGATGTAAGGCTGTGTTGTAGATTAGCTGTTGAGTGTTACCGTAAATGTTGAATGAGATACGAGGAAGTCCAGGGGAGAGAGAAGTCTACAGGTTCGAGTCCAAAGCCAGGGAAGTCAAGGATCGAGGGAGGCAGACAGAGTCCAGAGGGAGATCCGAGGAAAAGTGAGACGCACAGCTCACTTTCCAGGCGACGGAGGGTACTGCGGGGGCGACACAAGAAAACACACTGAGAACACAGAGGGGCAAAACACAGAGAGAGCAGGGTTGCATCAAGCAGGATGATCCCTTACTGTACCAACAGAAGACTATACTCCGGCGCCGCATGGCAGGTTGTGCGAGCTTATGAAGGCACTTCGTTCATCCCAGGCAGGTGCGCTGATTACAGAACTCCTGCAGCCGTGCGGAGGTGCGCCCGCAGCGGAGAGGAAAAGCCCGTGGAGCACAGACGGATGGGCGTCGTTGGCAGGAGTCTGAGCCGTAACACCTTGTGTCGTAGTGTTCTGATTACATGTATTCAGCTCCGGTTACCTCAAAGTACCAATGAAACATCACATTAGCTTTTGTCCCAATTAAATATGTTAGAATCTCACTACAGTACAGTAGTACGGCAGTTTTTGTTAGTAGTCGTCCGGAAACCAAATCGTACGAAAACCCAAGCAATGTTTCCCATGGGAAGTCATGGAAATCCAATTGATTTGTTCCAGCCACTCACAAATATTAACGGAAAACACATTATGTAGATAATTATTATAGTTAGTGCTGGCACTCGCAACTGTCTTTGACCCCATGGTGGCTTCTTTTGCAGGTGTACTTAATTTAAAAAGTACAGAGACGGAGTCACCATTGCGTGGGATTCTTTGTTTGGGCACTAGATTCCGCGGAATGATACGCAGGCAAACAGACTAATTTGTTACAGGAAACATTTTAGCCTGTAGGTCTGAAGACATGCACCTGGGGATAGGCTGATTGGCAAAACTAAATTTGCCCTGGTGTATGAATGGGAGTGTGAATGCTTCTCTGTCTATCTGTGTTGGCCCTGCGATGAGGTGGTCACTTGTCCAGGGTGTACCCTGGGATAGACCCCAGCTCCCCCGTGACTCAGAAATGGACAAGCAGTAGAACATTGATGGATGCAAGTTGTCACAAACAAAAGATCTGCAAATAATGTGCCAAAATAATGCACTTTGTCTTTCTTACTAGATGTATTCGTTCTTTCAATATTTCATGTCCCAAAATGATCAAGGTTATCATTATTATCAGGGTATTGTTGAATGTGCTCAAAAAGTACAAACTGAAATCTTAAGATTTTTTTAAATAACTAAAATAAATAGACCCACTGTTAGAAAGATCCCTATTTTGTTTTGTGTTTATGCTTCACTGATGAGTGTTCTGGCGGCCGTTGTGGTGAACTACTCTGTTCAGCGGTCCTTAAACGCACCATAAAACTCCTAAGTATAGAACAATCCCTCTGTCTAAGAGAGCACAACTTGTAGGTTCAATGTGCACAATTGAATAGCTTAGCTATTCAGACAGCAATGTGTTTGTATAAATTTAGACTGGAGTATGTTGTTCCTTAATGGGGAAATACTTTAAAGTCTCTTGTAATCATGTCAGCATTTAAGCCTGCGAGCTCATGCCAGTTAATCCGTGAGTTTATCAAAGTGCAGTTTTTCGGTCCTTTTAATTTAAAACGGTAACACTTTATTAGGGTTGTACGGTATACCGGTACTAATAATGTACCGTGGTACAGCCGAGTCGCATGATGTTGAGTGTGTCAAAACGCACACACAAAGCCCATATAAGCAAAAACAGTGTGAAGAGGAAGAATGGCAAAATACGGCATTTCCACTGGTTAATAAAGAGGGTGCGTGAAGCACAATATACAGGTATTTGGGCTTCAAAACTACCGATAAAGTTGACTCTTTAAACATGGAAGCGCCATGCTGCAAGCTGTGCAAGCGCTGCTTTAAAACATGACTCGCCAAAGGTGGCATTAAAGTATAACAATCTTTGCTTCAAACTTAGGTAAACATTTAAATAACAATCATCCAGAACTGCATAAGGAGTTTAAAGGTAATGTAGCTTACTAGCTACCCTGCTGTGCACGTATAGATACTTAGACGTGCACACAGCTTGCTTGTTGCCAATTATTGGCGGAGTCAAAAACAGCCCATGCAGCGTCAAGTAATGCAAGTGAAATGACTGAATGTTGTTACAAATTCTTACAATTTGTGTTTTATCTTTAACAATGTGTGTTTTACCTGCTACATGTCTAAGCTGTGTAGTTTCAGCCATAGTATGTTTTGGTATTTACTAATGATTGTATTTGTCTTAAAGCCGGACCCAGCGTGGCAACCATAAATCATCAAGCATTTAACACAATGTCAATAAAGCTTTCTATTCTATTCTATCTAACCTAACCCTACATTATGGCAGACTATATGTAATATATAAAATTGTAAATTATTCTTTGAATGCAGTAATAAAAGCCCAGTGTGTTAAATGCTTTTTATTTTATTATTCTAAAATTGTTATTTGAGTGCAATAAGAAACATATGTTTTATGTATCATAAGATTTTCTGTTAAAATTAAGCCAATATTACATTTTTTGTTTTATTTTGAAAAGTATCGAAATACATTTTTGTACCGGTACATTTTTTTTTGTTCAAATGGCACCCTTACTTATGATTTCAAAGCAAGTTATTCATCAATTTGTACGTGAAAAAATATATACAAATGCACAGGCAATTTTGTAATAATATCACAGTTTTTAGTAATCTAGTAATCTATTGATTAGTTTGTTCAAACAATTGAAAAAAGTTAGGCAAAAATAGTTGAAAACAAACAACACAATTTCGGCTTGCCATAACGGTCAATTAAAAAAAACAAAAAAACATATCTTCAACATTGAAATGCCACCGCATTAATGTCATGTGCGCTCTGTTGCAGCAACCGTGCATAAACTATGTCCGCGTATTTAAGGTTCCAGGCACTATGCGGTATGGATTTGATTTATTTTCATTTTTTACACACAATAAATAGTTAGTTAAAGCAACAGAATATAAATTGTGGCTATTTTCTAATCAAATTCATCGATTTAATTAGGGAAGCGCTGATCAATTGGCCACCAATCTGGAACCGGGCAACTTTTTCGACAAAGTATGCGATCGCCGTTGCCTATTAATGCTTATTACAATCGCAGATCCCCTCTGGTTGATACTTCTATTTTTAGTCCCCCGACTGAGTCCACCATACACAGTGGGGAGAAGCTCCCATAAATTAATAACAATCACTTCCATTACGGCAAATAAATAAAAAAATGTTGTATCTTAAGTATCATTATTAAGTACCGTTATCACTAGAGGACAAGACTAAACATGTAACACACTGAGAAGAAGCCACGAGCAGGCCTGCTAATAGCTAAGATAGCCGCTAACTAGCTTGGAACAACACATTTGGCTTTTTTCAAACAAATGTATGTGAGAGAAGATAACAAGGAATAGTTTAAAACAATAGTTTAAATACTGTGTTGCTATTGTTAAACTATCAATAGTACACATAAATACATTGAAATTTTAGTATTAATCGGTTATTGTATTGACTGCTCTCACTTATGGATGATGGGTTTCGGAATTGGCAGCATAAAAATGTAGAGATTACCTATTGGTAATCAATAGGATCTAAATGAATTATAATAAATATTTTGAGGTTGTTGTGAATATCAGATATGAAATAATTGAGAGGAGATGTGACCAGGCAAAAAATGACTTGGAACACCTTTGCCAAGGCAGGGGTCCACAGAAGACAAAAGTTGTGCTCATTAAAATTTGGGATATGTCTGCAGAGGCCTGGAGCCTCCATGGACATACTTGTGATGTGATTAATTCACTGATGATATAATTTTTATTTAGCAGACTGGCTGGATTGAGATGCTAGAGTTTGGCTGCTTGTTATTACCAGCATTCATTCATTGTCATTGGATCCCTGAATCATTTTAGAACGTACTAGGCAATAGAGCGACGAGAAAAGAATAGACATTTTGAGTACTCTAATGAATTAACCAAGGTGTGATATTTGCAAGGTATCTAGGAATTGCTGTGATGTAACAGTTAAGTCCTCATTTCATTTTGACTGACCTGAGGATCAAAATACAATCTTATTTATTTTCACACTTGTATGACAGTTACTATCTTATATTGCCTGTGTATACATTTAAAAGTTTTGTTAAAGTTAAAGTTAAAGTAGCAATGATTGTCACACACACACTAGGTGTGGTGAAATTATCCTCTGCATTTGACCCATCACCCTTGATTACCCCCTGGGAGGTGAGTTATCGTGACTCTTTCCATTATTTTTATGGGGTTGAAATCCAAAACCAAGCAGCATCTTGGAATTGATTGTGTTCAATCTTTGTAGTTGCAAGGTTAAAACCACAGTAAATAACATTGTGATGGTTGTGGTATGCTGTTGCATTTAGTGGCTGGAGCCCATTAACACCTTTGTGATAGTTGTGTAAGGTTACACGCACACAAGCTGTGATACAGTAATGGGTCATAGCACCAGCGAGTGTTGGGAGACATGAGGAAAAAAATCCATGCAATGCGGTGATGTAATCGCCAATACTTCTCTCAGCCTCTAGGGGGCACGTTTGTGCGGTATCTGCCGATTGTGATGAGATGCTGTGATGCATTAACCAGTGATACAGTCTTCATTTTCATCCATTTTTATACCGCTTGTCCTCATTAGGGTCAGGGGTGAGCTGTAGCCTATACCAGCTGACTTTGTGAGAGGTTTTCATATGCCCCATTTTTCGTATGATTCTGTTTTAATTGCATCCATCCATTCATCTTCTTCTGCTTATCCGAAATCAAGTCGCGGGGGCAGCAGTCTAAGCAGAGAAGCCCAGACTTCCCTCTCCCCAGCTACTTCATCTAGCTCTTCCCGGGGGATCCCGAGGCATTCCCAGGCCAGCTGGGAGACACAGTCTCTCCACCGTGTCCTGGGTCTTCCCCGTAGTTTCTAACCGGTCGACGTGCGCTAAACACCTTTCCAGGGAGGCATTTGGGTGGCATCCTGACCAGATGCCCGAACCACCTCATTTAGCTCCTATAGATGTGGCGGAGCAACAGCTTTACTTTGAGCTCCTCCCGAATGACAGAGCTTCTCACCCTATCTCTAAAGGAAAGCCCCGCCACCTGACGGCGGAAACTTATTTTAGCCGCTTGTATTCGTGATCTTGTCCTTACGGTCATAACCCAAAACTCATGACCATAGGTGAGGATGGGAATGTAGATCGACCGGTAAATTGAGAGCAATGCCTTCCGGCTCAGTTCCTTTTTCACCACAACAGACCGATACAGGGTCCGCTATCACTGCAGACGCCACACCGATCTGCCTGTCGATCTAACGATCCACTCTTCCCCCACTCGAGAACAAGTTGTGTTGTAGCTTTATATTATTGTGTTGCATTGCTTGTATTTGTTGTGGTTTTTGTAATCATGCTGTAGCTGATAACTGTTGTTCTGTAATTAATGTTGTACTTAATGATATTGTCTTGTGGCGTTTGCGTTTGTAGTGACCTTTCTCAGCCACTGCAACTTTCCAGCATTTTTGTTTTGATGACGTCAGACAGGAAGAATAGACTCAACTTTTCACATCCTTATTTTTAAAAAGTGTTAGACTTGATATAAAGTCTGCCTTTCTTAAATCAAATGTTTTCCTTTTCCTCGTATCAAAATCGATCGATTCCCTTTATATATATATATATATATATATATACATATATATATATTTATATATATATATATATGTATATATATATATATATATATATATATATATATATATATATATATATATATATATGTATATATATATATTTATATATATATATATTTATATATATATATATGTATATATATATATGTATATATATATTTATATATGTATATATATATATATAAATATATATATATATATATATGTATATATATATATGTATGAAATACTTGACTTTCAGTGAATTCTAGCTATATATATATATATATATATATATATATATATATATATATATATATATATATATATATATATATATATATATATATATATATATATATATATATATATATATATATATAAATAAAAGAAATACTTGAATTTCAGTTTTCCAGAGGCTATCCAGTAGATGGCAGTATTGTCCTGTTTAAGAGTGTCACAACATTGCTGTTTACGGCAGACGAACTGCTTTACGGTAGACAAAAACGTGACTGCTCTTGTTGTGTGTTGTTACCGCGCTGGGAGGATGTTAATGAAACTGCCTAACAATAAACCCACATAAGAAACCAAGAACTTGCCATCGATCATTCTACAGTTTTAATGTGATTGGGCAGGCATGCTCTTTATATCGTAAGAAAGCGGACGTGAAAACAGACTGTCGCCGCTGTCCCCACTGAGGTCCGCATGCAGCTGGAGGGGGCGTGGCCTCCAGCTCCGGCTGAATTCCGGGAGATTTTCGGGAGAAAATTTCTTCCGGGAGGTTTTCGGGAGAGGCGCTGAATTCCGGGACTCTCCCGGAAAATCCGGGAGGGTTGTCAAGTATGCATAAAACACGTCTTACTGTGGCAGTGTCTGAGAAAGTTGTACGTGTAAAAAAACTATGGTGTTTAGAGGCCCATGCAGCGTCACTTCCTGTCAATGAGAAAGGACGCAAAAGAATGAGGCTCCGCTTCTGCTACCGGAGTTTTTTGTTAAATCTGAAGATTTTGACCATTGATTTGCGATCACAGCCACAGGAGAGTACCCTGGCATCTTCGATCTGATTTTGGACAGTAGAGAGGCACTGATACGCTGAAATAAGGCGAGTTGGAAGAGCCGTTAGCCTCAAGTCAAAGGCGCCTTGCCGCAGTTCAAAGCGGTTGCCTAGCAACCAAAAGCTACGGCGAGTTTACAGCTGTTTTAAAGTGATCCCGACGTCGCAGGGTGATATAAGTTGACAGGCTGACACCTCAAATTGATCTCTGAACGGCGAAAGATACGAAATTGTTGGAAAAAACAAGTTAAAGTGCCGCAAGTCGCCAAAGAAGCAACTGCCGTTAAGATACAAGAGGCTCTGACGTCAGCGACTGCTGCGATGCGAAAAGGTAAAGGAAAGATTGAAATCCCGAAACGTTCGGGGTCAGCTGACACAGAACACAACTGGGAACAAGATTTGAGGTTGGATACAGGACATGATGGGAATCAAGAAGCGATACTACAAAAACTTAACAAAATGAAAGAAGAAATGAAAGAAGAAATGAAAGAATATCTGAGAAAAATAACAGCAGAACACCAACAAGATGTGAAAAGTCTGCAGCAAAATATAGAAAATCTGCAATCTCAGAACAACAGAAGAAATAATGAAGCCACTGAAATGAGCAAACAAATGAAGATCCTTCAAGAAGACAACAACATGCTGAGGAATATCATAGATGAAATGGATCAGGACAAACGAATGAATGATATTGTGACAGGGAACCGAATTAAACCAAGATCCTATGCGAAAGCTGTGAATAATGAAGGTGAACCTGATGAAATGGATATGGTCTCAGCAGAACAGCAAGTGGTCAACTTTCTGCAATCAAAGGAAATTGAAATTGACATTAATACCATCGAAACATGCATCCCACTGAACGGAAGAAACAACAACGCCACTCCAGTCGTGCTTGTGAAACTCGTAAACAGAAAATCGAAAATGGCACTGCTGAGACAGGGTAAGAAGCTGAAGGGAACAAATGTGTACATGAATGAGCATCTCACAAAACGTAATGCTGGAATCGCCAAGAAAGCACGCGACTTGAGAAAGGAGGGAAAAATCCAGGGAACTTGGAGCGCCAACTGTAAAATCTACATCAAGTTGAATGGAGGTCCAGAAGCAAGAGTTATTGTTGTCCATGACATCAAAGACCAGGACAATTTTTAAAGTTGAAACAGCTTCCACAACAACGATGATAATGGACTCTGACAGAAAACAAACACCCAGCATGGACACTACTATGTTCCAAGGGACGACTAAACAAGAGGACCTACATTCAGGATTGCATCCACCTACACTTATAGAGATTATTGAAACAACATCAAAGATTGTTGAACAAGAAAACATGGAACTAAAAAATTTCTGCAACAAAGATCACAAAAACCAGGATTTGGAAAATGATATAGATCCAGATACAAATTTTTTCTCCCACATCAGTAATAATTGTTTTTATTATACAGATGATCAATATAATAGCAACATTGAATGTGATAACAAATTGTCAATTATTCATTTTAATAGTAGAAGCTTGTATGCAAATTACAACAACATTAAGAACTTTTTGGAACACATCAACGAACCCTTCAAAGTGATTGCTGTCACAGAAACATGGATTGATGATAAAAAAGGAATAGATTTTGATCTGGAAGGATATGAACTAAACTACATTAACAGAACCAACAAAAATGGAGGAGGAGTAGCTGTGTACGTGATGAAGAACCTGAACTACAAAGTGGTAAAAAACATGTCATTTGCTATAGATAATATCTTAGAATGTATAACCATTGAAATATGTCAGGAAAAAAGCAAAAACATTTTCATCAGTTGTATATATAGATCACCTAAGTCAAGTATAGAAACATTTGAAGAATGGATCAAGGCAACTTACATGGACAATGGTCAAAGAATAATGTTCTTATGTGGTGACTTTAATATTGACTTATTGAACCCCAACAAGCAAAAGTCTATTGATGACTTCATTGATACAATGTACAGCATCAGTTTATATCCTAAAATCACAAAGCCAAGCAGAATCACAGCACACTGTGCCACGCTTATTGATAATATTTTTACCAATGATTTTGATAATAATACTACAAGTGGTCTACTTATAACCGACATTAGTGATCATCTGCCAGTTTTTACAATATATGATGGAAACTACAAGAAGAACATGGAAGACAAAAGGACATTTCGAAGACTGTGCACAGAGAAGAGGATGATTGCCTTCAAAATTGAGCTACAAAAGCAAGATTGGGACAATGTGTACAATGAAAAAGAGGTTGATGAAGCATATGAACATTTCTTAAACAAGTTCATAATACTTTATGACAAACATTGTCCATGGATACAACTCAGTAACAAGCAGAGAAAGAATAATCAACCATGGATGACAAAAGGATTAAAAAATGCTTGTAAGAAGAAGAATACACTATATAGGAAATGTATAGCACAAAAAACTACAGAGGCAGAAATTAAGTACAAAAAGTATAAAAACAAGTTAACAGACATAATACAATCATGTAGAAAAGAATATTACAGTGAATTATTGGATAGGAACAAAAATAACATGAGAGCAACATGGGGCATCCTTAATAGCATTATCAAAAATGGCACAAAGAGGGACTACCCCCAATACTTCTTAGACGGAAATAAAAAAAATTACAACATAAAGGAAGTAGTTGAAAGCTTCAATAATTATTTTGTAAATATTGGACCAAAATTGGAAGAAAGGATTCCAGACCCAGTTTCAATCGAGGACTATAATGATACCATAGAGCGAAATCCCAACTCCATGTTCCTCAGTAATGTGACACAGGAGGAAATAGTTACAATCGTGAAAAAATGTAAATCTAAGACTTCAACTGATTGTAACGGAATTGATATGGAAACGATAAAAAAGGTTATAGAAGAGATCTCAGGACCATTAATGTATATTAGTAACCTATCATTTCAAACAGGTACTTTTCCAAACAAAATGAAAATAGCTAAAGTTGCACCAATTTATAAGACTGGAGACAAACATCAATTTACAAATTATAGACCTGTTTCTTTACTTCCACAATTTTCTAAAATCATTGAAAAACTGTTCAATAACAGATTAGAGAGTTTCATAAATAAAAATAGAATACTCGAAGAGAACCAATATGGATACAGAGCTAATGTTTCAACTTCAATGGCTTTAATTGAAATTACAGAAGAAATTACCAATGCAATAGATAGTAAAAAATGTGCAGCAGCAGTGTTCATGGATCTAACTAAAGCATTTGACACTATTAATCACAATATTTTAATCAAAAAACTAGAACGATATGGCATCAGAGGGTTAGTCTTAAACTGGATTAGAAGTTATCTAACGAACAGGAAACAATACGTGAAGCTAGGCGAACACACGTCTACAACGCTAAATATATCCTGTGGTGTGCCTCAGGGATCAATACTAGGACCTAAATTATTCAATCTCTATATAAATGACATTTGTAAAGTTACAAAAGATTTAAAGTTAGTACTATTTGCGGATGATACAACAGCGTTTTGTTCAGGAGAGAACACTCAGAAGTTAATACAAATAATAACAGAAGAAATTAACAAATTAAAAAGATGGTTTGACAATAACAGACTATCGTTGAATCTCAGTAAAACTAAAATAATGCTATTTGGTAACAGTAGAAGAGAAATTCAAACACAAATACAAATAAACGGAAAAGAAATTGAAAGAGTAAATGAAACCAAATTTCTAGGTGTAATAATTGATGATAAATTGAACTGGAAATCTCACGTAAAAAATATAGAACATAAAGTAGCAAGAAACACGTCAATAATGAATAAAGCAAAACATGTTCTAGACAAAAAATCACTTCATATTCTCTACTGCTCACTAGTGTTACCATATCTGAGTTACTGTGTAGAAATATGGGGAAATAATTACAAAAGTACACTTCATTCATTAACGGTGTTACAAAAAAGATCAGTTAGAATAATACATAATGTTGGATATAGAGATCATACAAATCCTTTATTTATTGAATCAAAGATACTGAAATTCCACGACATAGTGAATTTGCAAACAGCTAAAATTATACACAAAGCAAACTATAACCTGCTACCCAAGAATATACAACAATTCTTCTCAAAAAAAGAGGAGAAATATAATCTTAGAGAAAAATTTAATTTAAAACATTTGTATGCACGTACAACACTTAAAACCTTCAGTATATCAGTATGTGGAATTAAATTATGGAATGGATTAAGCAAAGCAATCAAACAATGTACTAATATGATCCACTTCAAGAAACTCTTCAAACTTAAAGTGTTTACAAAGTACAAACAAGAAGAACTATGATAAACATTCTGAATTTATTTAATTCATCCATTCTTTCACTCTCAAAATAATCTTACTTATCTCATCACATGAAATGTAACTTACTTCACCAATTATTATTTATCTATTTATTTTTATTGTGATTACTTATGGAGTACATTGTGAATAAATTGAGAACAGGAAGTGAACAAAAAAGTTTAGCAACTGTTATGTAAAAGAAAAGGGGTAGGATTAAATAAGCTCTGCTTCTTCCTACTCCTTTTCGAACATGTTGAAAAGAGAAACTGGAAATTGTGATGTGTCATGTTGTATGCTTGCATGTTCGAAATAAACTCAAACTCAATGGTGTGTTCAAGGACCGCAGAAATTAGCAGGACAAAACTTGTCAAATCCTCTCATCGGTGAAGCATGTTTAATATAAACAGTGATTTCTAAAAATTAGGAAGGTTTGTGTCATGTTTGCTGTCTTACAGAAACAATATTAAAACAAAAATTATATTTTTTTCCACCATCTTTTCCATTTTCATACATTTTTGAAAACGCTCCAGGAAGCCACTAGGGCGGCGCTAAAGAGCCGCATGCGGCTCAAGAGCCGCGGGTTGCCGACCCCCGGCCTAGACCAATAGGGCACCCTTCTATTTAGCAAAGGCAACATTGATAGGTGGTCCACAGGGCCGCCTGAATGCATGGGCTTACCTGGGCTGAAGCCCAGGAGCCCCCGATATTGACAGCGGAATGCAATGACTATCAATCACAGACAGCTCTGCTTCATATAACAACTATGTACTCTCTCTCTCTCACCTGCCTTGTTTTTTCCCTACTGCTAAACTCCTTGTGGTCCACTATGACTTCTTGGAATTAGCCTGCACACACTGACCCACATTTGGGGAAACGTCAACAAGGAAGTTGTAAAAAGCAGCAAAAACATAGGAAGTGCCTGGAGTGGGGTGAAACTAAAGTTTAGCTTGTTGGTTTGCTTGGGGGGATTTTAAATGTCATCTTCTTGTATGGCTACAGTTATTTTACACGCACACACCCTGCTCCTACTTCGATGAAAATAAATGGTTTCTAAAGTCGTAGTTAGACAAGCTAATCCGCTGTCTTGCTGGCAAGAGGAGACTCTTGCGTGTCATTTATTTGATGACCCGCAACACTATACTAGTTTTACAGCAGGGTGTCTCCCGGCGTGAAATAGTACAGAATGAGATTGTACATTAAAAAGAAAAAAAAGAAACACGTGTTAAAGATTACAAGCTGTCCCCTCCTCCTGGTGCCTACCGCTTCTTGCTGTTGTCGACTATCGAGCTACCAGCTGACCTACTTTCTCTCCTCTCTACCGCTCGCTGCTGCTGACAAGCCCGCCGAGGATGGTGGACGCAGCCTGCGAAGCTCGCGGATGGCTAAGCGCTTCGAGTGGACTTTTGCGGTCAGAACCGAGCCAGGCGGCGTGTCCCCCCCTAATAAATGCGCCGTATTAACTTGTTATGTAATTGAACGCTTTTGGCGACGCAGCCCTCGTCTGCGCATACAAACCACAAAAAAAAAGACCCACATCGGTGCCGCTCTTTTAGGCGTGGATGTTTGTTTTCTGCCGGACACCCTTTTTCCTTTCAAGGTATGTGGCTTTTCCGTACAGGTTTAGCGGTACAGTTGGCAAATTCAAGTGGAAACCGCTCATGCGCAAAAGATGAGATCTTTTCCGAGACTTGGTTAATGATTATTTACATGAGACACTCAGTGTGTCAACTATTATTTCATATACACGCAGAACACTTAATTTGGCACTTGATCACACACTACACATGTATCAAACCATGCCAATACATGCTCATTGTTGTCATAGTTCTTACCTCACTAAATAGAAGTAATATATGAGAAAGAGCTCTCAGCATGATGCATATGTCCACAAATCTCCCCTGACTGAGTTATGTGAGTAGTGCTAGCCAATGAGCTTAAAGCCACGGTCTGACAGCATTGTCCAGCACAGGTCTGAAGGCACGTAGTAATTATAATAATACTACATTTAATTTATACGCAAGAACACTTAATAATATGCAAATTAAACTACTAAAATCAGAAAAGATAACAAACAAAGAACAGTGTGGAGGCAGTTACAGCCAGTATGAAATTTTGAACAGGTGGGTTTTGAGTCTGGATTTAAAGGTATGAAGGGAGTAAATATTGCAAATGTCTGATGGTAGAGAGTTTATAGCGACACATTGTAAAAATAAAATGGACCTAAAAAAACCATGAGATAAAAAGGGTAGAGATGGGTAAAATATGTCTCAGTGAGTGCATGGCACACTCACTGGCTGTATTGACACCACACTGATGCTGTGTGGCTGTTTTATAATAGCCATCTGCTGGATTTAAAAATTCACTACATTTCACCTGCAAATAAATCAATAGTTCACAAATGTAATTGTTTTATTTGATTAGATTTTTAAACAAATAGCTGGGCTGAAAGGAATATGAAACAGCTCAACTCTGGTCAATGAGCCAAATAGTAAACAGGAAAAACAATATTTACCTTATTGGTGCTGCAAGATCAAATTGATCGCAGACTCCGGAATTTTCTCTTTTTCTTAGTTGATTTAGATCGATGATGGTGACTAAAATGGAGTAAGACCCGAAAAAAGCACTTCCTAACAAACACAGTTTGGCGCTACACAGTCAAATGCGGATTGATTGATGATTGATTGAAATGACAGAGTAGTTGTATCAGTGAAATGTTTTTTTTTCTTAAAGTGACACAAACAACGAGGGACACAGTATCACTGTGTTTCATACGGCATCGATGCTGCAGTATCATTTGACTCTTCACTATTAATAACATACATGTATTTGTCTTAAATAACATTAAGTGGCAGTCAATTCTATCATTTTTCATCACCTTTAAAAAAATAACTCAAAATTTTGACACAAAAGCAATTTCACCGATCAAATTTCATCCAGGATCATTTTCAAAATATTTTACTTGAAAGCAAGTTTTGACCAGTCGGAGTTGGCTCACTGACCATAAAGCAACCTGCTCTGCCTTTCAGGTAACCATCCGCAATTTAGGTAGCGATAATGTTTTGTAATTAATCGCATGAGATAACAAAAGCCTGGGAGATATACAGTAGCTGAACACTGTATCACCTTATAAGTGTATTATTGTTATTATATTATTATTTTGGCAGCATGGTTGAACAGGGGTTAGTGCGTGTGCCTCACAGTAAGAAGGTCCTGGGTTCGATCCCAGAGCTGGGGGTCTTTCTGTGTGGAGTTTGCATGTTCGCATGTTCTCCCCGTGACTGCGTGGGTTCCCACTGGGTACTCCGGTTTCCTCCCACCTCCAAACACATGCACCTGGGGATAGGCTGATTAGCAACACTAAATTGTCCAAAGTGTGTGAATGTGAGTGTAAATGTTGTCTAAAAAAATCTAAGTAGCCCCCCATATCTTGTTTTTTTTAGTAAGTGGCTTGCTGTGGAAAACGTTTTGGACACCTTAGTTTACACCATTGCAAACAAAAATAATACCCATATTGTTTACCTGATCCCTCCCCGGTTAAAATGACAAATAATGTAGTTTCATTGCACACACACACACATACACACACACATTGTTCAACTAGACGCATGTGCAGGTGTCCCTAATGTTGTGGCCAGTGAGTGTTTCAGTACACAGGCGACATTAGGAGTCCCGGTTATGAGGTTGACATAACCCATTCCACCCACGCGCCCGGGCTGCCACCTGATGTAATTCATGGCAAAACGCAGAGGTGATATTCGTCATTGTGACGCTACAAACACAGGATGATAAATGGTGGAGGGAGAAAGAAATCACTCCATGGTTTGTCAAGCTGACTTGGGGTTGGGCTGGTTGTGTTAAGTCTCCCTGCGGATCCACTTGTGTCAGCCTTGAGCACAGGTTGTTCCACGCCAGAGGTTCCCACCCCTTCTGTTAGGCGACGTATTGAGTGTGGAAAGGCGGGGTCAACCTTTGGCCTTGCAAGTGTAACTCATTCTAAGTGCTTCCTGTGCCCTTAAAGGCCTACTGAAATGATTTTTTAAAATTTAAACGGGAATAGCAGATCCATTCTATGTGTCATACTTGATCATTTTGCGATATTGCCATATATTTGCTGAAAGGATTTAGTACAGAAAATCGACGATAAAGTTTGCAACTTTTGCTCGCTCATAAAAAAAAAGCCTTGCCTGTACCGGAAGTAGCGTGACGTCACAGGAGCTAGTATTCCTCACAATTCCCCATTGTTTACAATGGAGCGAGAGAGATTCGGACCGAGAAAGTGACGATTACCCCATTAATTTGAGCGAGGATGAAAGATTCGTAGATGAGGAACGTTACAGTGAAGGACTTGAGAGGCAGTGATGGACGTATCTTTTTTCGCTCTGACCGTAACTTAGGTACAAGCTGGCTCATTGGATTCCACACTCTCCTTTTTCTATTGTGGATCACTGATTTGTATTTTAAACCACCTCGGATACTATATCCTCTTGAAAATGAGAGTCGAGAACGCGAAATGGACATTCAGTGCCTTTTATCTCCACGACAATACATCGGCGAAATGCTTTAGCTACAAGCTAACGTGATAGCATCGTGCTTTAACTGCATATAGAAACAAAAAAAGTAAACCCCTGACTGGAAGGATAGATAGAAAATCAACAATACTATTAAACCGTGGACATGTAAATACACGGTTAATGCTTTCCAGGCTGGCGAAGGTTAACAATGCTGTGCTAACGACGCCATTGAAGCTAACTTAGCAACCGGACCGCACAGAGCTATGCTAAAAACATTAGCTCTCCACCTACGCCAGCCAGCCCTCATCTGCTCATCAACACCCGTGCTCACCTGCGTTCCAGCGATCGGCAGAAGGACGAAGGACTTCACCCGATGCGTTTGGCGGCCCGGAGACGTAGGAAGTCAAGGTGAGGTCGGCGGCTAGCGCGTCTGCTCTCCAACAAAGTCCTCCTGGTTGTGTTGCTGTAGTCCGCTGCTAATACACCGATCCCACCTACAACTGTCTTCTTTGCAGCCTTCATTGTTCATTAAACAAATTGCAAAAGATGTCCAGAATACTGTGGAATTATGAAATGAAAACAGAGCTTTTTGTATAGGATTCTACGGGGTACCATAACTTCCGTTACTCTGACTTCGTCACGCGCATACGTCATCATACTGCGACGTTTCAGCCGGATATTTTCCGGGAAATTTTAAATGTCACTTTATAAGTTAACCCGGCCGTATTGGCATGTGTTGCAATGTTAAGATTTCATCATTGATATATAAACTATCAGACTGCGTGGTCGGTAGTAGTGGGTTTCAGTAGGCCTTTAATATCAATCCCAACCTATTTCTGTGTACATACAGTATAGCGCATGTACTATATGCATTCGGGGGAGGAATGTGCAAAGATAGCACACATTTACGAGTCAGTTGGCACCCATAATCCAAACATGACTGATTATCAGATGTGCACGCTTGACGGCAACGTAAACAAACTTGATTAGGCAGGTACACCAGCAATACAAGAGCTGTAATGCGTAAAAAACCCTCTACTTGACTTAATTAGGGGTTGGAAATCTATGCTTTTATTCATAGTTTTCCTAATATTTCAGTATGTCCACAACATACAGTACATATCAGCCTTACAGCATGACAAAAAAGGGATTGCTTGGCCTTGATGCAGGTCTGTGCTGTACGTCATTTTGTTAGTGTTTGTAAACAATAACAAAATCGATTCAGAGGAATTAAAAACATTGACTTAATTACTCAATTATTCATCATATACTGATATATCGACGCCACCAATTTATGTATCGATCTGTCTTCCTCTTATCTTACGTGTCTGACTGTGACAATGCTAACACACCATTGATTGATTGATTGATTGAAACTTTTATTGGTAGATTGCACAGTACAGTACATATTCCGTACAATTGACCACTAAATGGTAACACCCGAATACGTTTTTCAATGTTAATCAATTCATGAGTTCAAGAATTCAAGAGTTGTTGTTATATTACCCTCTTTCTAATCTAGACATTTATTAATCTACTTGTTTTTTCTTAATAATAGCTGCTTACTTTATGTTATAACTGGGTTTTATCTACATTTCTTAAACTTTACAGAGCACCTGTTTCTTGGTTTTGCTTAAAGCTAGCTTAGCGGTTAGCTTAGCTATTAGCATGTCTGCTCCTGGCTTGCTCTCGGTGTGTAACATGTTTGGCCTTGTCCTACAGTAATAATGATACTTAAGCCAGTAAGAAATGCAGTTTATTTGCCGTAATGGAGGGGATTATTATTATTTTAGGGACGTTCACACTGTGTATGGAGACACACAAATAGCTGCTAGCTTGTCAGCCAGGGGGGGTCTAATAGGAATATTAAAGGCCTACTGAAATGAATTTGTTTTATTTAAACGGGGATAGCAGATCTATTCTATGTGTCATACTTGATCATTTCGCGATATTGCCATATTTTTGCTGAAAGGATTTAGTATAGAACAACGACGATAAAGATTGCAACTTTTGGTATCTGATAAAAAAAAAGCTTGCCCCTACCGGAAGTAGCATGACGTAGTCAGTTGAACATATACGCAAAGTTCCCTATTGTTTACAATGATGGCCGCATGAAGTGAGAGAGATTCGGACCGAGAAAGCGACAATTTCCCCATTAATTTGAGCGAGGATGAAAGATTTGTGGATGAGTAAAGTGCAAGTGAAGGACTAGTGGGGAGTTGAAGCTATTCAGATAGGGAAGATGCTGTGAGAGCCGGGGGTGACCTGATATTCAGCTGGGAATGACTACAACAGTAAATAAACACAAGACATATATATACTCTATTAGCCACAACACAACCAGGCTTATATTTAATATGCCACAAATTAATCCTGCATAAAAACACCTGCGTGTTTGTTACGCTAGCTCCTAGCTCCTCTGCTAGCTCCTAGCTCCATAGAACACGCCAATACAATTCAAACACCTGATCAACACACACAATCACTCAGCCCAAAAGACCGTTCACCTAACCCAAGGTTCATAAAGCTTATATATTTTTAAAAAGTTACGTACGTGACGCGCACATACGGTCAAGCTATCAAATGTTTAGCAGCCAAGGCTGCATACTCACGGTACCTGATATTCAGCTGGGAATGACTACAACAGTAAATAAACACAAGACATATATATACTCTATTAGCCACAACACAACCAGGCTTATATTTAATATGCCACAAATTAATCCTGCATAAAAATACCTGCGTGTTTGTTATGCTAGCTCCTAGCTCCTATGCTAGCTCCTAGCTCCATAGAACACGCCAATACAATTCAAACACCTGATCAACACACACAATCACTCAGCCCAAAAGACCGTTCACCTAACCCAAGGTTCATAAAGCTTATATATTTTTAAAAAGTTACGTACATACGCAAAAAAAAGTTGCGCACATACGGTCAAGCGATCAAATGTTTAGAAGCCAAAGCTGCATACTCACAGTAGCACGTCTGCGTCTTTGTCATCCAAATCAAAGTAATCCTGGTAAGAGTCTGTGTTGTCCCAGTTCTCTACAGGCATCTGTGTATCAAAGTCAAAAGTCCTCCTGGTTAGAGTCTCTGTTATCCGAGTTCTTCCATCTTGACTGCATCTTCCGGGAATGTAAACAAAGAAGCGCCGGCTGTGTACTGTTGTTGCTGACTACGTTCGAAAAATATGTCCATTTCGCACCGACAACTTTCTTCTTTGCTTGCTCAGCTTCCTTCTCCATAATGCAATGAACATGATTGCAACAGATTCACGAACACAGATGTCCAGAATACTGTGGAATTATGAAATGAAAACAGAGCTTTTTCGTATTGGCTTCAATGTGGAAGGCATATCCGTGTTCCCCGGGTTACGTCACGCGCATACGGCATCCTCAGAGGCGTTTCGAACCGGAAGTTTAGCGGCAAATTTAAAATGTCACTTTATAAGTTAACCCGGCCGTATTGGCATGTGTTATAATGTTAAGATTTCATCATTGATATATAAACTATCAGACTGCGTGGTCGGTAGTAGTGGGTTTCAGTAGGCCTTTAAAAAGCATGATGGAGTTACATTTTATACGTATCTTTGTTTGGATTTGATTGACTGTGTTGATTTTTTCAGACACAATGCTCCAAAGGTTGCTGTGAAGGCATAACAAGTAGTGTACCTCCACTGCTCTGTGGAATGACTTTATCTGCAAGCAGCGTGTTTAAACAGCTCTAATCCTTATAAGGTAAACAGCGCTTAGCTTTATTATCTGCTGCATGCAGTGGACCTAGTGACTGACTATAAACCAGTGTTTATATCAACATCGTGTTTGTTGGATCTTAATGTAAAGCACGGTATGCACATGCACACTCTGTGTACGTCACCAACGTGATGAACTGTAATTTGATTTCGACTCACTTATATGAACATTATTGCAGGGCTAATGATGTCAAACAGGGAACTAATATATGGTGTCACTGAAAAAGCGATGTGAGCCACTGTGGTAGATTACATGGCCATGTCCTAGTCCTTAATGCATTCAACTTTTTTACTCATAGCCATGCAAAGTAGTCACCTCCTAAACATATAGAAATGTCCAATTTTTGGTGCACAAAATGAACCGCGCGTGAACATCACCTTGTTCAAAGAACAAAACCAACACAGTGGATGAACTCACAAAATTACACACCTTACACACATTACCATGAATTGATTAACGTGAACCCCGACTTAAACAAGTTGAAAAACTTATTCGGGTGTTACCATTTAGTGGTCAATTGTACGGAATATGTACTGTACTGTGTAAACTGTACTGTTTCATATAATGTATTCTCTTCCTTAGCAATCTGCTAGTAAAAGTTTCAATCGATCAATCAAACAACCTGCAAATCAGATGGAAAATAAGAGGGAACATTGTTTGGGGGTATCCATAATACCTTGATAGGGAGAAGTTTTTATTTACACGATAAGTCGGATGTGACTTTACCTCCGTGGCGGAGGCTCCGCCGAACCCCTGAGGCCGACTCACCGAACCCCTAGGATTCGATCAAACCCAGGTTAAGAACCACTGATCTAAATATATATAAATTTAAATAACGTGTTTATTTAAGGTATGTATAGTAGTACTTCCGTTTTCATTAGTAATCCGGTCTGACAAAGACCTAAACGTACAAAAACCCAACCAATTTTTCGTATAAAAAATGATGTAAATCCAATTAATCCGTCCCAAACACATTTTACAGAGAATTATTAATTTTATTTTACATGCAGAAAACAATACAAAATACATATAAATGACGACTAAAGTAGATGAATGAACATTTAACATCGCATTTATTGAAGTTGTATATATGTGTTTTGCTGCAAGTTCTTTTTTTAAATCAATAGTGTTTCTCACCTTCTTTATCAACTTCTTTAAGGGTTTGCTTTATGTGTCGTTTTCATTTAGTAACGTTTCTGTGCTCTTATTTTCTTACATCTGTTTCTTCTATTGTGTTGAATGAATTCTCTTTACTGCTTGCAGCTGTTTGCACAAGGGTTCTTAAGCATGTTTGGTGCTTTGCCTGTTCATTCGTGCTGGCACTTGCAACTTTCTAGAGTCCCTTGGTGGGTTATTTTGCACCCTGCCATATAGATGTGATGTTTGTAAACGAGTCAAGCCTTTTGAACGGCTCTTTCAAGTGAACGTTGAGAACCGATTTGCAGTTGTAAATTGTTTGTTTGAGAGCCATTCTTTATGCAAATTGCCCGCACTGCCCTTTCAGGATCAGAATCAATATCAGCATTTTTGGCTTTTTTATTGAGGGAGTGTTGACATGACCGAGTTAGAGTGGTCCACAGACGACTCCTATTCACGTGAAATGCGCACGCACTCACGCAGGCAGTTAACTTAGGGGAGGAGTTTTATTAATCACCTGAACATACTAGAGCCTTTTAGCTGCTGTATTTAGAATTAGAAAGAGATATTAGCAACTGGAAAATAAATGATGATGAACAAGGGTCAAAGGAAACATATAATTTAGATGTACTTCCACGAGGGTGATGACAAACAAGTTAAAGCGGATATAGTGACATCACTGTCAAAGAACGAGGAAATGGTACCATCTTGTGGAATGTTTATGAAAACTAAAGCCAAATTAGATTATTATCAGTATTTCAAAATTATTCTCACCAAGTGTCTCGATTGGTGTAATGTTAATATTTTGATTTGTTGACCAAACTTTTAGCGTATTACTGCCGAAAGTGAGTGAAAAAAGTTACTTAAAATACTAAATAAATATAGGAAATACAGCACCTCAAAAAGGACAAGCGGTAGAAAATGGACGGATGAACGAGCCAGTTATTTGAACTTCTCTTTTAAAGGAACGGCTCCTCAAGTTTCGGCTCCCTTCAAAAATCCATAAATCCCTTCTCTACTCTGCAGTGGTAGTTAATTTACAAAAGCCCAGACTGAGTCACCAATGCGTGAGATTCTTTGTTGTGGCACTTAATTCCTAACAAAAACTGACTAGTTTGTTACATGTGATGTTTGGCCGTACGATAACCAGGATGGCATACAAAAAGCTGTTTTGACCAAGACTGCCTTTGAAACTAAATATTACAAAATATATACAAAAACTGAAATACTACTTAATATATATATATATATATATATATATATATATATATATATATATATATATATATATATATATATATATATATATATATATATATATATATATACACACATATATATATATATATATATATATATATATATATATATATATATACACACATATATATATATATATACTAAATTATTGTGTATGCACCTTAGGGGATCTGCTCCAATTTCGTTGTTCTTTGAACCTGTAATGACAATAAAACTCTATTCTATTCTATACAGGTATATATATATTGTTCATTGAGTATTAGAAAAAGCATTCGTATGCATTTTGGAAATAAACTCAAAACCATAACCATAAAAAAAATGTTCTATGCCCCAAACTGAGATGCTTGTAGCGTTGTGCAAGTGATGTAGTGTACTGACAACTTTTTTTGATGACCTTAAAGGGGGACCACACATTTTTGGGAGTTTCGCTATCATTCACAATCCCTATGTGAGACAAGAACACATATGTCTTTGTCTGATTCGTGCATTCTAAATTGTAAAAAAAAAAATGCTTGCAAGAGGTGGCAAACAATGGATGTAATGGGGATTTGATCTATTCCGCTGATAAAGAGCTCTGAAAAACCTCCAAAAACCTCCATCGAAGTTTCATATACATGGAGTAATATATACATGTATATATATTAGGGGTGTAATGGTACACAAAAATTTCGGTTCGGTACGTACCTCGGTTCAGAGGTCACAGTTCGGTTCCTTTTCGGTACAGTAAGAAAACAACAAAATATAAAATTTTGGGCTATTTATTTACCAAATGTGTAAACAAGGCTTTATCCTTTTAACATTGGGAACACTATAATAATTATGCCCTCGTAATCAACATTAAACTGCCTCAAGTTGTTGCTCAGATTAAATAAAATGACAAAACTTTTCTTCTACATATAAAAAGTGCAACATTAAACAGTTTCAAGTCAACTCATCATGCTTAATTTATTACAGCATTTGGGAAGCCTGTAGTTGATTTTTGTTATGTAAATGTTATATTTTTATCAATATGTGATAGCAGGGACCCTGCCATTCAAAACTAGGCCGCTCCATTACTAATGATTAATGTAACTATAGCTGAAAAATAGTACAATAGCAATAGGAGAGACTACACACACACACACACACACACACGCACGCACGCACGCACGCACGCACGCACGCACGCACGCACGCACGCACGCACACACGCACACCGCAAAATTAGCTAACGTTACGCTAAAAGCTATTTAGCCTTCACCTTAAGCCAGGACTGCGAGCGAGCTGAGCTGCAGTTCAAGTTTCTAGAACGTCAACAGGCTCATAGTGATGTTACTAGTAGTTGACTGGGAGGTGTTTATTTTAATTTGGGGAGAGTACGCTGCCTGATGCTCACCTGCTAAACACCTATCTGCTTGACGCTGAAGCACTGACTACATGCACTCTGAATACGCACTGCTGATTGGCTGTTACAGCTTTGAATACGCACTGCTGATTGGCTGTTACCGCTTTTTGTGTAACCAATCAGATGGTTGTGTGGGTGGGACAATGCTGGGTGCTGAGACAGAGGCAGAAGAAGCAAAGCAGCTTGTTAAGACTTTAGCTTAGAAACTCGTTCGGTACACCCCTGTACCGAACCGAAACCCCCGTACCGAAACGGTTCAATACAAAACACGTACCGTTACACCCCTAATATATATACTGTATACAGTATATATATATATATATATATATATATATATATATATATATATATATATATATATATCCATCCATCCATCCATCCATTTTCTACCGCTTATTCCCTTCGGGGTCGCGGGGGGCGCTGGAGCCTATCTCAGCTACAATCGGGCGGAAGGCGGGGTACACCCTGGACAAGTCGCCACCTCATCGCAGGGCCAACACAGACAGACAGACAACATATATATATATATATATATATATATATATATATATATATATATATATATATATATATATATATATATATATATATATATATATATATATATATATATATATATATATATATATATATATATATATATATATATATATATATATATATACATATATACATATATATATGTGATGTAGGCCTGGGCAATAATCAATTTTATCAATAAATTCAGAGTTTTTTGTTGCAGACGATTTAAAAAAAATAAAAATCTATGTTTTTCTCCTTTTTCTCAGGCCTACTTTATGCCCCTGTGAGCTTTCGTAGTCCTCGCCCGCCCGCTTATTTCCTTAACAGACATGCACAAGCCAAGCAAAACATGGCTAATGCTAATGCTAACGAGAGGGAGTCGTATTTTACAAAGACTCGAAAAGTGTGCCTAAGAATTGCTGCAACAGGCGTGGGACAAATGACTGCACGCTGCAAAGCTTGTTTAAAAAAGGCATCAGCACAACAAACTTAATTCAGCAGCATCGAGTCGAGTGGTGGAAATACCACTCACTACCTGGCGAACAAGACCGCAACAACAACAAACTAAAAAGCAGCTTTCTGTAGTGGTATCATACACAAGGTACCATGTATGACGAGAAAGGAGAACAATGCACAGAGCGACCACTAAAGCAGTCGTTCTGCACATCCAAACCGGACAGCTCGTACGCGTGTGTGCTTCTGTAAAACTCTCATGGAATTATAACGCATTTAATCATCAACATAGTGATTTATTACACGTGCAATGACGTGGACATTGTCTTTAACATCAGTATACACTAACAAGAAGCCCAGTATACTTAATGGAAAAAAGCCTGCTTTTATCCACTTACTTAAACTAGTCAACTAGAGTCATCTCAATATTTTACATGATTTTTTATTTGCATGCAAAGTACAATACTACATTTTATTTACATAATTATTGTTTTGAGTTTGCACCTTATTGATTTTTATTAGTATTTATTAATATCTTATTTATTGGGAGTTTATTTGCATGCAATGTGTAATGCCACATTTTTGTTTACAGAAGTATTTTATTCAAGACAGAAGTTTTAAGTTTGCACTTTGTTAATCTCAATGTCGGAGATTATTATTTATTTAGATACAATGTACAATGCTACATTGTTGTTTAATTAAGTATATTTTTAAGACAGAAGTATTGCCTCCCAGAGGAAGCATTTAGCCTAGTTCTTTGAAAATGATTGCATTAAAGTACAATTTATATCTTGTCTAAAAAGAACACATTAGCATTTTGGTAAGAGTAAGATGCTGTGTATGCAGTGTCATTTCAATTGAGTAGTTTTTGATCAAATACAATAAAAACTTGTTTTGAATTATTGTTGTAATTTGTATTAATTGGTTTCTTTAAAAAGTAGAGAAAAAAATCATGAATCAAATTTTTAGTGAAAAAATCTGAGATTTAATTTTTAGGCCATTTTGCCCAGGCCTAAACAGGCACATTCATCATAACATGTACGGTAATAATTTACTGTATTTTGGTCATTTTAGGCAGTATCTGAATTTTTTTGGACACATTGATTTAACAGACGCATCAGAACGTTCGCTATTTCTTTCAACAACACTATTACTAATCATGGCAGACTTTGTGAAAGTCAACGACAACTACTTTGGAACAAATGATGATCCAGAACCTTATATTTTTTGAGCCTGAATATCCGGAGGATGAGCTACAAGTTTTAGACGTTGGGTGCTAAACAGATCCAGCTATAGTGAAACACTAAGCATCATGTAACAGTATTGCTAAGTGCTACACAAGAAATACAAACTATATACAAAACAATCACTTTCTGTACAATGTCTGCTCTCACTATGATGCTGATTGATGGGAATATTGTATCTTTCAGCAAAAGACTTGTGCTCTCCATTTATATGAATAATTCAGCATAATCCTCACCCCTCAGGTAGAAAATGCTGGGGGCAATCGAGCATCTTGCTGAGTGTTCCTAGCTCAGTTGACCAACTTCTCGGTTTATGACTACAACCTTCTACTATACAAGTCTGAAGCACGATTTATAACCTATTTATAACTCTGTGTTAGCTCTTACAATACCAACGTTGCTAATATGTGGTCAATGTGCAGGTCACAATATGTAAATTAAGTATTGTTGGCAGTCCTTGGACGTCTTTTAAAAAAATGGCTTTATAGGCGGAAAAGATGACTTCCATTAGTTGCATCTCGTCAGAGTAATTTTTTTCAATTTAGACTGCACAAAAAAAAGAAAACATGTACTGTTTGTTCTTGTCTCAAATAAGGACTGTGAATGATAGGCACAATTCCAAAAAAGAGCTGTTCCGCTTTAACAAGTTGTGTTGCAAACTGGCACACATTTCTTTGTCGCTCTCCACACATTAAAGTTAAAGTTAAAGTACGACTGAAGTCACACACACACTAGGTGTGGTGAAATTACCCTCTGCATTTGACCCATCCCCTTGTTCCACTCCTTGGTAAGTGAGGTGAGCAGTAGCGGTGGCCGCGCTCGGGATTCATTTTGGTGATTTAACCCCCAATTCTAACCCTTGATGCTGAGTGCCAAGCAGGGAGGTAATTGGTCCCATTTTTATAATCTTTGGTATGACTCGGCCGTCGGAGACTCTAACCACTAGGCCACTGAGCAGGTTATCCATATTATCCACTAATCCCACTTAACCAGAAAACACCATTGTAACGGTAGTCTAACATTGCCACAATTATGCATCAATCATCAATTTCTGCCTAAATTACGAGGAATATATGCACCTAAAGTATAGAGTTTTATTGTCATTGCAAATTAAGAACAGCAATATTGTGGAGTACTGATGGCAGAAGCTGCCATACAAGGCACTAACCAAGAACAGTTAGGTTTTGACGTCTTACTCAAAGACACTAAGACATGAGCTTGCCAGGCCGGGAACCAAAAACCCTCCGGTTCCAAGACGGCCCCTCTACCCGCTGAGCCATGCCTCCACCTATTTGATTTTAGTTTTTTAATTGTTCTAGTGATGGATTTACATACAGCACAAAACAGTAAACAGGACAAAAAGTAAGTGTGAAAGAGTAAAGTGTAAAAAATTAGGAGCAAGAAAATAATGTATTTAATACTTAATTATAAATATATTTTTGTTTTTTTGAAGTATTTCAATGAGCAATTAATACTTTGTCTTTTTCTTAAAAAATGTATATCGTTTTTCAACAAATTACCGTTTTAGGAGTATATATTTGGCATGGATATCTAATAAGATGCAAAATATACTCCCAGTTACAGGTTAGTGATGTTATTCATGCCGGTGTTTCTATTTTCCAGAGGTCAGTGAAGGCACATTAGGTATGATTGGTGTGACAATGATGTGCGATTGGTGAGAAACAAGGAAGTGTGTGCTGTGTTTGGTACACATTGCTTCACTAATAGCAGACTTATGTCTTGTTGGCATGGCAAGTTGTTACTATTTGTCAAACCTAAAAAGTTGTTTGGTTGCGGCAGTATGGACACACAACATGCACTGGAGGGCAATGTATTTGTTGACACCTACAATGTGTTAATTGCTGTAGTATAAATGGAATTTAGAATATTATCGTTAGCAGGGCTCCTCTTCTCTATTCTATTAGAGTAGCAAAATATCCCTTCACTGTTTGCTGCTGTGCACTTGTATGCCACTGCAAACAACCTCAACAGTTATAAACATATTGTCAAATGAGTGCCGTACAGTGTCAATCATATCTTATTATGGTGAGCTGTTTTTTTTATCTGGGCTTTTAACAAACCATTAAGTGTGGGGGCCCTTTGAGCTTCAAACAAACCTCGATAGCACATTCCTGGAATGAAAGCAGTTCCTGGTAGGACATTTCAAACTGATATCTTGCGTTTGCTCTTAAACTTGAACTCCACGGCTTCTACTGTACCCGGTGTTCGAGTTGCTAGTTTAAAGCTTTAGAAAATGCCCCGGGGCACACATGTAACTAGACGCTGGTGTTTTTAGCTCTTAACCTAGCAAGGTGTGGTTTTAACCCCAATTCCTTTCAAGAATGTGGGCTGATATGTGTGGCATCATTTTACACAGTGAGGTGTTGAAGCTGCGTGTGGCAATCTGTCTTTTATACAAAGTTACTCTAGGAGGAATTATGCAATGGTAACCGGTTACTATTACAAACAATTAGTAAAGTGCTCTCTCAAGAATATGTGTCAGTCTTGGTATGAGTGACCATGCAAACACTAAACACAGGTGATGACTTGTTCAAAATGTGTGATGTTGTATGTGTTGACATTGAGAAGAAGGAGGAAAGGGTTACATTTGTACAGTCGTGAGCACAAGAACAGAAGAGAGCGATACAAGAATGTTGCTACACAATTAGAGACTACACGCTGGACAGATAGGAAAAATGAGCAGCAGGAAACAAAAGCTCAGGCGCTTAGTTGTTTCTAAATGCCAATCTGTGCTACTAGCGAAAACGTATAAATGGTTGCTGCTTTTTTTTTTTTTTTTCTTCCAGTTTTGCATATTTTAATTAATACTTAATTATCGACTGGATTTGTTGATGTTGATATTGTGATGACAAATACAATTGGATTGGATCTCGGTGTAACTCATGGGTCTATGGTTTTGTATCTTATTGTTTTTTGATGCAATCTGTTCCATTCTCAGCATATTAACAAAACAATATAAATAATATACATTTGCTGTGTGCATCTGTCTCTAGCCTACTGCTGGCCTGCCGGGCGGCACGGTGGGACCGCTTCTGCAGGTCCTGTCACTAGCCGGCCTGCCTGCGTGGGGTCGGTGGTCCTTTGTTTCTAGGGTACTAGACCAGCTGTTTTGGGTTGTGTTCTTTGGGTGGCTGGGGCCGTACTTTGGCTCCCACACATACTGGGAGACAAATATATTGTACATACAAACACACATACATTCCCACATACACACAATTATTTATACATACATACATACAAACATACATTCATACAGTACATACATACGCGCACACATAGATACTTACAACACAAATACACACAAACACACGGTACATACATTCACATGCACATCCACTGTACAAACATACATACATACTGTACATACACAAGCATATATGCATACATACATACACTCATGCATATAATCCCGTTTCATCAAACATATATCAACGTTGTTCCCCTAGGGGAAACTGGATAAAACACGGCACACTGATAAAGCTTAACCTAATGTTACTGTAACAATCTACAAGGTTAATACAGTCCGCTTCTTTTTTTCCCCTTTCATTTATCTGCTTTGTTTTGTAATTCAAGTTATCATAACATATATGTAGTGTTTTATTTGAAACAATTGTACTGTTGATTATAGAGGTAATTATTATTATTCATTATCAATAGTGCTATTTCTATTGGTGTTTTTATTGCTCCATTTGTAGTGCAATAATGTTCATTGTCATTTCTATGTTATTACTATGTAGTTTACTAACTGCTTCTTTGCTATCACTTTTCATTTCATTTCGCTGTCTTATCCTCCTCTAGTCCCCACAATTTCCCCCTCTGTCTTTCTTTTTTTTTCTTCAGCCTATCCCCTCCTGTTCTGGTCTGCTTGCGCCAAACATTAAAACAATTTATTTAATAAAGTTAAATACAAATAAGACAAAAATAGAAGTATCCCACACTTCTCTTTTGTAAAGTAAATCTGTACAGCAGATATGGGCATCTACATCAACATTATGATTTGCCTGAGTAGCTGGACATGACAAAAAAAAAGAAAAGGAAAAGGAAAAGTCTACTTTAGTGTCTCAATCAACTTTGTATATGAATATGGTAGTGATGCATTCTAAATTTACCGCTGGAGGTGAAAGTGAATGGGTAGTTTTCTTTTGATGTATCACATTGATGTGGCACATGTGTTAATAATAGTCAAGACAATTAGTAAACCACTAGTGAATGGGAATAAGTTTTGTTGGAGGAAGTGACATTGCTCATGTATTGTTATGTTAACATTTTGTGTGTAAAAGGTACAGTACAGAGGAAGCTCCCCTCTAGAATAGCATAATAAAGGTTGGAGCATACTGTATGCTTTAAACTACAAAATGAGCCAAAGTTGATCAACCAATCGGTTGCCTGAGCAAAACTTGTTGGTTCTGGTTAGCGTTGTTTTGTGCTCTTACTGTTTTTTTGGTCAATTTTACACTTCCTATTTTCTGTATTACCCTTCCTAATGACGTTGTTTGAATGATAGGACTCTCGACAGTTTTGAGCAACCTTAAAGATTATGAGCTTTGATTGGGATCTTTCGCCGGCTCGCGAGATGCTTTAGATAACCAACTGAACCATGTTTTAAATTTTAAAACGTAATTGTTGCCATTAGCTTATTTATCGTGGTTTAATGTCATGAGATTCCAGATTGCAGTGTTGATTCACACTAATTTGTAAATGACTGATTTTTACGTTATTTTACTCAAAAGGACTCACTGGTGTGGCCGACACTTCATCCTCATTCTCCCGTGCCCCAGCGAGCATCACTGACAAGGGCGAGTTGTCTCTATTGCCCTGGCCAGTGAGGCTCGCTGGCTACCTTTTTTAATCACCCTTCGGGACTTGCCTACATTACATGCATACATGTCTAAGAGAATTGCGATCCAAGCAGAACCATCCATCCATTTTCTACCGCTTGTCCCTTTCGGGGTTGCGGGGGGTGCTGGAGCCTATCTCAGCTGCATTCGGGCGGAAGGCGGGGTACACCCTGGACAAGTCGCCACCTCATCACAGGGCCAACACAGATAGACAGACAACATTCACACTCACATTCACACACTAGGGCCAATTTAGTGTTGCCAATCAACCTATCCCCAGGTGCATGTCTTTGGAGGTGGGAGGAAGCCGGAGTACCCGGAGGGAACCCACGCAGTCACGGGGAGAACATGCAAACTCCACACAGAAATATCCCGAGCCTGGGATTGAACTCAGGACTACTCAGGACCTTCGTGTTGTGAGGCACATGCACTAACCCCTGTTCCACCGTGCTGTCCAAGCAGAACAATTGTGATACATTTTTTTTTGCAGAAACCTGCAGTCCATTTAATTTTTTGCAATTCAGATGCTTTTGCGCTTTACAGAGGACTATGATCGAAGTGCTAGCTAGCATATACAGTTTAATCTAAAATGTATCAAAAGATAGAGGGTTTATTATTTATTTTTTATGTTACATTTATCATTAAAGTTACAATAGGCTCCAGCCACCCACGTAACCCCGAGAGGGACAAGCGGTAGAAAATGATGGATGGATGGATGGATTAAAGTTACAAGCATGTTAAGTTAAAGTTAAAGTACCAATGATTGTCACACACACACTAGGTGTGGTGAAATGTGGCCTCTGCATTTGACCCATCCCCTTGTTCACCCCCTGGGAGGTAAGGGGAGCAGTGAGCAGCAGCGGTGGCTGCGCCCGGGAATCATTTTTGGTGATTTAACCCCCAATTCCAACCCTTGATGCTGAGTGCCAAGCAGGGAGGTAATGGGTCCCATTTTTATAGTCTTTGGAATGACTTAGCCGGGGTTTGAACTCACGACCTACCGATCTCAGGGCGGACACTCTAACCACAAGGCCGCTGAGCAGGTGTTTAATGTTTTAGTGAATTAAAATTAGTGGATATATTTATTTTAAAATTGCATGACTGGAAAGAACAATGTTACCTAATATGTTGTTCAAAGTTATTCCAGTTGGCAAGAGTTTTAATAATTCAATAAACATTAATTTTTATGGGAAAATGTGTTCTGAACATTTTCATGATGGGTGTTTGACTTTGCAGTTTCACTGTTGCAAAAATTGTTAACAAGCAGAGAACAATCAAGGGCATCCTGTAAGAAATGTACTGTATGCAAATTGTATAATTTATGAGCGTATTGGCTTACTTAACCCAGAAACTCAATGCAGAGCAGTCTCTTTAGTTGTTTTTTGTTGTTGTTGCACAGAAAATTAGGAACAAACTCTAGGACAAGTCTTACAGTGTGACTTCATTAATCAAGTTTTCATTAGATTTGATTATTACAAACTGTTTCTAGATTTCATTTTGTTTTTATTTTATATCAGTTATTTATTTTCTTGCTATATCTCTTTTGGCTGCCCAAAATTAATATGCATAAAGTGCATTTGGGGCCACATCTGGCCAGCCAAAGCTTTTAATTTGGCCTGCCGAATAACACACAAATAGGCTTAATGAAACCATTTGAAACAGACTTTGTCATGTATGCAGTACTCCTGTCACCCCGCAAAGGGTGTCAATATGTCAAAAATGTGTCACATGAAGCAGCAGTGGGTGAGTAGAAGAAGATGGCAATCGGCCCTGAAAAAAATCTAAATAAATCGCGAAAATCAGACTTTTAACAGCAACTGGACAACCAATGGACAGTAAATGTATTGAAATTGCTGACTTTGTGATTTTGTATTCGTGGTTGTTGTTTTTGTCTGTTTAACTCTGGCGATCAAAACTCTAGCGCTGAATTTGATCAGCAGAGAGTGATAAAGCTACACCTTAGGTTTAATTGTGTTAAACCATGTGTGCAATGTTTCCTGTGTGTATTAACACTAAAGCTTCTATTTTATTTATGTAACATACACAATGGACATTATCTATATAAAATACACAATGGACATTATAATTTTGTAATGTTAGATTTTCAGCCTTACAAACCTAAATTAAGGAAGATGTAAATAGATATAAAGCCGAGGAAGAAAAATAATTCAAAAGAAAGAACATCAATAGTCAACAAAACTTAGCTTTCCATTCTTTATGCTGTTAAATATCTGTGTAGCTGCACTCGCTGGAAACAAGTTGCGAGGGCAGAATAATTCATTAACAGTGCTGTGTAAAAAGATGATGTGTTTACTTATTTACAAAGTAAACACAGTCTCAAAGGAATATAACCTGCGTAGGCACTTTCTAAAGAAACATCTACACTATGATGACCATGGGCTCTTGAAACTGCGACCCTCTTCATTATGTAGTTGAATAGCCCTGCTTTACATTGTGTTCAACCTCGAGGGGTTTAGATTAAGATGAATAATTTAGGTTAATAATCATGGAAGTGGTTATTTTTCCTGTAGGACACGCTTGTATGTCACTGAGCTGACCGCAAATGCAAATAACTACTGATGGCTTGAAGACAGATTATTCAAGGTAACCACTGAAGAAGTCCTAATGTAACATTCAATTATCAGGACACTTGTATGGTCTTGTATTGCGTCAGCAGTGTCAGCTCTTTGTGGGTTTATCACAAAGTGCCTGTTCCTGTTGAATTGTACCTTATTCACAGGATTTAAAGGAGGTGATTGTTACATTTTTTTGTTGCAAGGTTATCATTTGAAGTGTGTGCTTCAGACATGTTTCTAGGTCAGGAGAGCTCCTTCTGTGCAAAAACACTTTTCACAGTTGAAGTGCTGCACACAAATTGAAAATAGTTCAATGCTGCTACATCAGTGATGGCAAGCTGTAATCTTCACAGAAAGATAGATATCTTTCGAGATTTTAATAATGTAATCTTAATTAAAGTTGCTGATGCCATGGCATTTATTTTCTGTGTGTTTGCAGGAGTTGCCGTTTGTTCGTACGCTAATGTGCGCTAGTTTTGTGTGAGGGTGCGCTCAGATGAGGTCACTACAAACGAGACTTGCGAGACTCGAGAGAGAGCCTGGATGGGAAAGAGCGTGAGTATGGACAACCTTTCTGACTTCGGCGGACCCTGTCCTTCCAGCCGCAGGGAATGGGAGTAAGTATGACAACACGTCTGCTTTGATTTGGGGGTCTTTAATTGGTTTAGTCTACTTCCAGTAGGCTCTGCTGCATGACAACCAATACAGTGGAACCTCTAAAGTCAAACGGCTGAAACGTTGTACAATTTGGAATTCAACCCAAATGTCTGAGAATCTGTCTCTGAATCCACACAATACTTAGCAATTCACACATGATAAGCAGTGTTGGGTTAGTTACTGAAAACCAGTAACTAGTTACAGTTACTAGTTACTTTATTTCAAAAGTAACTCAGTTTCTAACTCAGTTACTTACACCAAAAAGTAATGTGTTACTGTGAAAAGTAACTATTTAGTTACTTCTTTTTTTTTTAAGGCCCCCATTAATGCCCTTTTAGCCTTTATTTCAGTACTGTTATTGCACTGGAGAATAATACAATCTGTTGATCAACTTGACATGCATTTGCATCACTGAACTCAGAAAGCAATGTGGTCTACATACAACACACAAAGACAAAGATATGTTTCAAAGGGCCAATTTATTTCAGGCCAGAACAAATTGACAAAACTATTTTAAATAGCTGCAACATAATGACACTTTAACTTTAAGTAGATAGGATCTTTGATCCAAGACACAACTTACATTTAACTAAAATGTTATTTTCTTTGTGCTCGACAAAAGAAAAGTATTGAGAATGTCTCCATGTTAAGAAACTCGACTTCTGGCTTCGCCATGATGTCTTGTTAGTTGTTATGAGAGTAGCGTATGTGTGTGTGGCCCTTTAAGATATGACAGCATGTGAGGTGAGTGACGTCAGTGAGTGAGTGAGCGAGAGAGGTGAGGGAACGGCGACAGTGAGTGCGTGCAGGTGCTCTAGCTTGGTGGATGGCTGCGTCCAATAAAGTCACAAAGTTGCAACAAACCGCCGGCCTCTTCATTCACCCTCAGCTGTAAAGACCCACTTCCGGGTAAAGTGAATGTTGTTAGCCCCAAAGTACATAGGCCCTGGAGGAACGTCTCCCCTGCGTCCCTCAACTACGGTATGGGAGAATATATTTTACATACCCCATCCATCTATCCATTTTCTACTGCTTGTCCCTATTGGGGTCGCGGGGGATGCTGGAGCCTATCTCAGCTGCATTCGGGCGGTAGGTGGGGTACACCAAGTCGCCACCTCATTGCAGTAGTTTACATACGAAATGTCCATTTCCATTTATTACAAGTAATAAGAAAACATAAGTGCCTGACTTACCTATTAAGGAGGAAATTAGCAAGTTTGGCGTCGGATGAAAAAATCTTCTCCGCCTTCAGTCGTCTCCATCTTTCAAAGGCATCCCTGATACAAATCCTCGTTTTGTTCCTGGCTTTGTCATAAATAAATTGAGAATCGTAACGACGCCTTTTAGATTTACTAAGGTCTGACATGTTTACTAACTTTACCAGTGGCAGTAGTTAGACGAAGAGGGCGGTGCGTATCCAGCAACCTGGATGTGACACATTCACGCACTTTCTAATTGGTCAAACGGTGGGGGGCGAGACATTGAAATGAAAACAATAACAGGGGCTGTAAATAAAATTTTGAAACGAGCATATCCCGGCGGAACTACTGTTACCAGTTATAGAGGTATTCGAAAAGAACACGATTTATCAATGCCTTTTGACATATCAGGGCTATTTAATGATGACTTGACATGAAATTATTACATATGGCTCCTTTAATACATCAGTATCGGTACTGGCATCGGCCGATCTCACTCATTGTTGATCGGTATTGGAATGAGCAGCATAAATCCCTGATCGGAACATCCCTAAGTGTAACAAATACCAGATAGTGTGGTCGTGCAATAGTACATTGTTTGAAACTCACTCCCCACTGTTAACACTATTTCACTTATTTTTTTAGTACATCCATCCATCCATCCATTTTCTAAAATTACTTATCAGGGTTAATTAGGTCGTTATGATAGCAACAGTCTGACCCTGAAATTTATTATTTCTATTGGAATATTCTATTTGAAACTTGAGCAAATCAATTGTGATTGACTTTAAAGGTTCCACTGTATGTTGATCAATAGCTATTCTGTTACTCATGCTGATCAGTGATGACACTCTTTGTTAACAATTAGTGTCTGTCTAAGATTCTTTTTAAAACACAATTATTTATACACTTTGATATAATCTTCTTGGATGTAATAATCTGACATATATCATTGCAATTGGGGACGGTGTGGCGCCGTTGGGAGAGTGGCTGTGCCAGCCACCTGAGGGTTCCTGGTTCAATCCCCACCTTCTACCATCCTAGTCACGTCCGTTGTGTCCTTGAACAAGACACTTCACCCTTGCTCCTGATGGGTCCTGGTTAGCGCCTTGCATGGCAGCTCCCGCCATCAGTGTGTGAATGGGTGAATGTGGAAATAGTGTCAAAGCGCTTTGAGTTCCTTAAAAAAGGTAGAAAAGCGCTATACAAGTACAACCCATATATCATTGCAATTGTGACTGCAGATCACCTCATTTATTGGGTTATACAGTAATATAGGTGGACCAGCCTGGACACCTCTCCTGTTGTCTTAGCATTAGCATCAGTACTAAACTTACTGTTCAAAGTACAGAAGTGTTGGGTGTTTGCATAAACTTTGCAGCTATTTCAAGACATTGTAACTGGTTTTGCTAGTGCTAGAATTGTTTTTAGCTTATGACCTGTTGTTATTTACTATAACCTCAGTAGCATTTTCTTTTTTACTCCTGTGGTAATAACCTAGAGCAGGGATTCTCAAACTGCGGGCTCCATCTGGTGGTACGCCAAAGAATCTCTTAATTAAGTGATTAGTGTTTATTTTCCTATATTTGAACACAGTTTTACTGTCCAAACTGTATGTAATGTTACAGTGGACCAAATTATTAAATACACTTTTTTAAATACAACCTCTGCCTTGTTTTTAATGAATACTTATGCCTACTACACTACTGTATTTTAATGTTGGTCATCATGGTGGTACTCGAAGCTAAGTGTTTTCTGAGGTGGTGCTTGGTGAAATTTTTTTTTGAGAACCACTGACCTAAAGGAAACAGTCGAAAATAATCAATCAATCAATGTTTATTTATACAGCCTTAAATCACAAGTGTCTCAAAGGGCTGCACAAGCCACAACGACATCCTCGGTACAGAGCCCACATACGGGCAAGGAAAAACTCACCCCAGTGGGACGTCGATGTGAATGACTATGAAAAACCTTGGAGAGGACCGCATATGTGGGTAAACCCCCCCGCCCTCTAGGGGAGACCGAAAGCAATGGATGTCGAGTGGGTCTGACATAATATTGTGAAAGTCCAGTCCACAGTGGATCCAACACATGAAAATAAGGTTTGCATATGAAAACCTTGTGCAAATGTACAAAAGTAAGTAGGGGGAAATATTAGTTTATTCAGCTACATCAAAAAACATATTTAGTGATTGAATTCCTGAGATATTTTAATTCAAATAAAAGGTGCCACAGTCCCATATCTATGGAGCTATCGCGGAATACACATGTTGTCTCAGGCAATTTACACATGCAAACCTTTTGTCTGAGTTGTGTTTTAAACATACTGTAAGCATGCAGCCTAATTAAATGAAAGACTTGTATCAAAATAAAATGTGTTGTTGCCAGGTAACCGCCACACATTTTGGATCTTTTCAATTCTCATCTGACTTGTGGAAGCTTTGTGCATTGTTTGTGTATTTAATTTTTTGCTCATCTGATTCCAGTACCAGCAGCTGCGTGGATGATTTAATGGATGAAGATGAAAAAGACAGGGCAAAAAGGTACGTCGGCCATTTTTACGACTTTAAAGAATAAGGACTTGTCATATTTGATTTTGGAAAGTAGATATTTTTGCAAAAATGCCTGCTTAGCTATGTTGATGGAAAATGTAGTAGAACAAAAAAAGTGTATCTAATATAAATGTTTCATTGGAGGGTGTTTATCTGGCTTGGAGAAGCACACAAGCAGCATGTTTTGAAGTCGAAGTAAACCGTTGTAATCAATGCCTTCACTTTAAAAGGATTGGTCTTTTGCCCATTGACCACACAATCTTGTTAACATCGGTACGATCAACAAACACAATGCTATGACTGAAATAGCCTACACTGAAAGCCTGCAAATTGCGCTCATGCACTTTTTGACAATAAAGAAGCAGTAGATGGCAATGAATGGCTTCTATTGTGAAATCACATACGAAGGGGAAAAAAACTGGATCTTTGTCTTGCTTTGAACTTCACATACGATCTTTTTGCATAAAGTAACAGGACCACAAGATTTTGGACTCTAGGGCAGAATTACCGCTTTCATCCGAATGTGTAATTTTTATTCATTTGTCTATCCGTATGTTAGGTAATCCTTTTGTCTGGTTCATGGAAAGGACGAGACTCAGAATGTCATTCAAACAACAAAAATGAAATCTAAAGGTCATCAGTTTACAAATGAGTTACGTTGCTACGACTGTGATGTAATTTGATTTTAAACGTAAGTCAGAACTCATACCTACATAATAAGTAGGTTAGCCTCTTGTCACAGGATTTCTACAGGTACCAGCAAATCTAGTTGAATGCCTTTTAATGCCACTCAAAAAAAATGAATGCCCATGTCCGACTGCGTATGGTTATAATTACACTGTATAGTCAAAAGCTTACAATTGTCTGTATATACACACAATTGTAAGCATTTCACCATGTTATTCTTGAATAGTTGAAACGTTTACATTAACTTTTACTACCTAGTGAATTAGAATCGGCTCGTAAGACTTTTTCATCTGAGAATTTATTTTTATTTATTTATTTTTCTGTAGTAGCATCCGGGGTTTTGACTTTGTGCACGGCCGTACACAATAGTCATTTAAAAGGTTCCGACTGTCAATCATCACACTTAACCTTTATGAAAATATTTACAGGGGAAATGCACTAAAGCCCTCTAAATAAACAGCCAATTCTAAATTAGCTGATCTATATAATATACCCAGAAGTATTTTTTTTATTGTAATAATGCATATTCTCTGAAAATATGCCTGATAATAGCCACAAACTGTAGGATAGCATTTTTTAATCACGGTTCTATTGAAAAAAAAAAAATAGTTAAAATGTTTTACGGAATAATACATGAACATCATACCAGGAATGCAAATTATGAATGTGTTTTAAATCAATGAATGATTGATTTAAAATTATAAAAATACATGTCATGAAATTATATTTGGAAAAATGCCAATAGGCCCTTAAGATGCAATAAAAATAACTTGCTCCAATTTAACATATTGAATAGATTGTATTTTATACCCTCTAGGTTGTTTAAATTCGGTACTTTATATAGCAAGTTGTGTATAAAGTGTCAGGCAGCTGAAGAAACTCGTTAATTTACTGTGGGAATGAAGCGGTAGAAAAATGGATGGATGGATGGATGGATGAATGTAAGAAAATAAGAGTTGTGGTCTGTTGTGAGAATTGCCTTGTTTGTCCATCCTAGGCCACTGTAGGTCACGGTGTCTTTGCAGGCGTCACGAGAGTTACTAATGTTAGCTAAGTTAGCTCATGTGTGTTCCAACATCAGACTGAAATAAATGAGTCGTGTATGAAACAAGTGAGCTTCCTCATTTAAAGTAAAGGACTACACGCTTAAAGTGACCAAAGAATGGCAAAGTTTGGGCCCCCGAGCTGTTTGATTTTGCCGTCCAGCGGAGTGGCCGCTATTGAGGCAACGCTTATCTTGCTTTCCAATTTAGAGAATTCCATGGACACAGGAGGACTTAAGGATTTAAAAGAGTAGTAGATAGTTGTTTTTAATTTTCTTTATTTATTGTGTACTATTGACTTTGTTTTGATCAAAAAATTATATGTACTAAAAGAGAATAAGGAACTAGTTCAAGTTTGATGTTGATATTGATATTGTTAAACTGTCAATATCTCCATAAATACATTGAAAAATGTTTAGTTATTACCGGTGATCAGTACCGATTGATCTCATTCTTATTTGATTAAAATCGGCAGCATATAACCCTGATTGGAACATCCCTAGAATTACTATTAACTCAATTTGATTGGAATTTAATTTAAAACATGTGGCTAGAGGATCGATCAATAGCATTAAATACATTTAAACATTTACAGTTATTACATGTATCGGCCGATCTCACTTATGGATGATCGAACTCAACAGCATACATCGGAACATTCCTAATTTATGGTAGTGCGACTGAACGTCGTAACACGAGGACTGCTTGAACACACTTTGGTCTTTAACTGCACCAAAATTTTAAGTCTTTTTGCAAATCATTAATTTTTTTTTAATGCATGTTTACTGGAGCAGGTACACTTGACACTGAATATGTGCTTCTTTAAAAGTCAGTCAATGTTGTTCTTGCCTTCTGAAAACTGACCTCTGCCTGTCTTTTTTGCTAAAGGGCATCCCGAAACAAATCAGAAAAGAAGAGAAGAGACCAGTTCAATGTGCTCATCAAGGAGCTATGCACCATGCTGCAGGGCCAAGGCCATCCTCGCAAGATGGACAAGTCCACCATACTACAAAGAACCATTGACTTCTTGCAGAAACAAAAAGGTATGACAAAACAAACAACTCTTCGTTTATCTCTTATTTACTGTTGTTAGGGAACACACCTCACAGGATTTAGTATGATTCACTCATCGTTTGTATTCAACCGCGTAGATATCAGTGCACAGAATGAAACGTGTGATGTCAGACAAGACTGGAAGCCTTCATTCCTCAGCAACGAGGAGTTCACGCAGCTCATGCTAGAGGTAAATACACACTAGATGGACCCACGTCCTCTCAGACTGATGATTTCAATATGAAAAACTGGGCAACACTTAGAACAATTCAGTCAAATAGCCCTGTCCTGTGGGCCACATTGCAGGTTGCCGGACTTCACTCTTCACTATTATTCTTATTTCAAGGAACCAGCATACACTGTAGTGGACATATATTCATGGTCTACTATTTGGTCGGAGTTACACATTTCAGAAAAAAAAAGACCTGTTAATCAAAGTGTCCACTGCAGTGGATGATGATTTTTAGGAGGTTAATATGTCAATGCAAGGATCTGCTACTGTGTTTACATCAGTCCAAGTTCCTCTTTACAACATGAGCGCTCAAGTGTGTTTTTATTACCGGTATATTTTATTTGCCGGCAGTTGACTAGCCCTGGCTTAGGAACAACTTGCCAACTTTTCATCTGCAGGATAATGAATAATATGCAGTGCTGCTCACAATAAATCCCTCACCAAACTGCGTTTACTCTCTTTGTACAGGCGCTAGATGGCTTCTTGGTAGCATTAACTACGGATGGAAACATCATATACGTGTCGGACAGTGTGTCTTCCCTTATTGGACATTTGCCGGTAAGTGTAAATGCGTTAATTCTGAAGATGAATTAAATGTCTTTAATTTAATGTCATGATTATAGCGTTTAGCCATATACAATATAAACTTGGCTGACAATAGAGCTTTTAATACTATGACTACATTGTGATAGTGCATTTTGATGTCACAGCCTTGCTGTGTCACACACATTTGACAGTTCTCAAGCACTGTAGCATTCTTGCTAGTGAGCTTGTGGGTAATGAGATGTCCCTACACAGTGCAAAGCCACTTCTAAGTCAGAAATCTTTGCCGCCACGGTGGCAAATAAACTATGTTTCTTACAAGTATCATCCCTGGAGGTGAGGAATAGCTAAACATGCTACACTACACACCGTAGGATAATAAGCTAACTGCATTAAGATACTGTATGGTCGATACTACAGTGGTTAGATCGATATTTTTACTGTCAAAAATCTTTTGTGGTTTAGATTTAATGTGAAGGATTTTGTTGGCGTTATGCTAATGAGTTAACGCCTACAATTTTGGAGGAAAAGACTTAAGGACAAAAGTATGAGGAATTCTCTTTAGAAAAAAGAAACATATTTATGTGATAATGTAATAATGATGACGATATAATAGTATTCCTATCCTATAATATACCAAAGTATCGACCCAAAGAAAATGGGGCGATACTTTCCCAAAGGGGAACTGCACTTTTCTTAAAAATTTTGACTATCGTTTACAATCATTATGAAAGACAAGACGACAATTTATTTATTTTTTAAGCATTCTAAATATTAAATAAATCAGATCAAAAGTCCGCTTACAATTGAGCGATTGGGAGCCATTCAGTTTTGCTTATAGTCCCGAAAAAAACATCCAAGCACGTCCATCAGGGTTTTATATACATGTAAGTATATATGTAATGTAGTAACAGGCACATCTATAATAACATTTAATATTTTGATCATTTTAAGCATACGCGGCGCATTAATTTAAAAAAAAAAAAGTTTGCTTTTTATCACAGATTTCTGCTCACTGCAGACTTTATGAGAGCCTACAAACATAATAAAACATCACTTACTGTACAAGGTCTGTTGTCATTATGATGCAGACTGCTAGGATGTTCATAGACTCCCATTTAGATGAAGAATGTCTCATAATCCTCGTGAAGAAACTGGGTGGGGGGCGGAGGGACAAGCGCTTTTCGTGTCTTCCTCGCCAGTTCCAGGTCTTAAATAGCTGTCAACATGTTCCAACTTGTCAGATTACCTCCTCAACTATCTACTGTCCAGGTGAGATGCATGATTTATGATCTACAATAAACTTCTAGGGAGCAAGGACGTAGCAGACCACTTGATTATGTAAGCATAGGAAGACAGGGAAGTGATCACGGCGCCACTATAAATAGGTTGTCTGCGTTAGCACTTTTAACAAAAATATCACTAATACTTGGTTAATATTCAAGTCACAAAATGTAAATGGAGTATTGTTGGCGCTTTTTGAATGGTTATTTATTGGATTTTTTGGGCGGAATAGCGGAGCTCTCATTGGCTCCGCTTATTTACGTTTATTGATTTTTTAGAATGCATTAAAAAAAAATCCATCCATTGTCATGTCTTTCATAATGATAGGCAAAATTCCCAAAAAAGTGCAGTTGCTCTCCAACAATGACACTACGTGAGATTTTTGCTGTGTACGAACATACATACAGTACATTGGTGAATTTCATATTCTTCCTCAATAGGGCATCACTTTCTGTGTAAGAGTTCTCTCTGAAGATACTTTCCCAGGCCCTCACTTGTTGCCTGTTTGTGCCTCAACACTTTTAAATAGAAATAATGTACCGGGTACCCCTAAATGACCAAGTCAGTGAGTTGCCTTATCTTACCCCAAAAGGGCAGGTTTCACTTACAGTGTACAAAAGTGAAGGTCTGGCAAGTACTTACATCCTTGTTTTTGTTTGATTATTTACCTTAATTAAAAAAATATACTGTATTTGTATTCTTTTGCACCAGTCAGATATGGTGGACCAAAATATCTTAAATTTCCTCCCGGAGCGGGAACACGGGGAGGTGTACAAGCTGCTATCATCCCATATGCTGATGACTGACCCCATTGCTGCTGACTTCTTGGCCAGTGAGTCACCTCTTTGCACTTTGTCTCACCACAAGACAAACAAGATCCCCTATTCAGTTTCATCACAAAAAGCTGAAAATATCACCAGAGATCATTTCAGGTCGGCTATATTTAAAGACGGCCATTGTCCAATTAGTTTTTAGTTAATTGGATTTCTAATTTGACCGTCTATAATTAGTCCTATTAGCTAATAATAGTCACATGCTTAGTATCACAGTTTTAGACTTTTAATCACTGTTATGTTAACACAATAATCCCCCTGGCAATGAACTATCCAAGGTTTAAGGCTGTGACCTTAATCCTCCATTACTATTGGGCTTTTCACAGGAAGAGAGATGGGAGTAGCTAAACTTGAAAACAGTTACAGAACCACGTGTTGAAGGCCCAACACACATCAAGAGGTGTTTTAAATGCTGTGCAAATTGCTGTGGTCTTTCCACACTGAAATATCATTGGCTTGTTTCAACCCGCCTACTCTTCAGTTGTAAAGTACATTTGCATGGAAATCATGCGGCGGTCAGAGGGACTGCATTGTGACTGAAGCGAATCATAGATCAGCGTCTTCTCAGTGTAATTAGGAAGTAGAAATTCTTATTTAGAAATATTACACAGCTGATTGTTGTGATCATGCGGCCCCAAGATTTTCTGAATTCAATAAAACATGTTTTCTTTTTAGGTGATGCACATGTAGAATTTTGCTGTCACCTAGCCAGAGGGAACATTGATCCAAAGGAGCCGCCTGTGTACGAGTATGTCAAGTTTGTTGGAGATTTCAAATTTCATAACAATGGTAAGCACGCTTATTTCATATTTCAGATACTAAGGGTCAATTTTAAGCAGTGGATGGAGTTATTTTCTGTAACGTTGGATGCATTACTACTTAAAATGACGGTTCTTTTTTAATGTGTCTCCCAGTGCCTACATCCTCTTGTAATGGGGTTGAATTGACGTTACCAAGAAGCCTGCAATCATCGCTGGAGGAGCAGGTCTGCCTCATTGCTACTGTTCGATTAGTCACCCCGCAGTTTGTCAAGGTGAGACCTGCTGCATCTTACTTGCTGTTCTGCATACACCTGTGTCACAATTAACTGAAGGAATGAAACCTGCAGTGGTTGATCTGTAACAAATAGGTCAGTTTACTCTTCCCGAGGCTTGTTTGAACACACCACACCACACTTTTTTGGGAATTTTGCCTATTGTTCACAATCATTATGAAAGACATGACGACGGTTGGATGTTTTTTTTAATGCATTCTAAATATTAAATAAATGCAATATAAAGTCTGCTTACAATTCTTCCTATAAAGCCCCTAAAAAAACATCCAAACACCTCCATTGTTGTAATGTAGTAACGGGCACATTTATAATAACATTTAATATTCATGTATTTTGATAATTTGAAGCACACCATCAATCCATCAAGTTAATTTATACAGCCCTTAATCACAAATGCCTCAAAGGGCTGCACAAACCACAACGACATCCTCGGCTTTGATCCCACAACTGGGCAACAAAAAACTCAACCCAATGGGCACAATGAGAAACCTTGGAAGGGACAGCAGATGTGGGGACCCCCCCTTGGGTGATTGGTGCAATGGATGCAGAATGGATACGGTTAATAACGTGAGAGTCCAGTCCATAGTGAGGCCAGCAGGGGATCCTCTTGTATGTAGATAAGTCAGCAGCGCAGAAACGTCACCAATTGATACACAGAGTCCCGGGTCCCGACTTGGAAAAACTAGCGCCTCCTCTGTGGAAACTGGGCCGTGGCCACATGATAACCTCTTCACGCAGGAGAGGGGGGCAGAACAGAAAAGAGAGACAGCAGATCAACTGGCCTAAAAGGGGGGTCTATTTAAAGGATAGAGTATACAAATGAGTTTTAAGATGGGACTTAAATGCTTTTACTGAGGTAGCATCTCTAACTGTTACCGGGAGGGCATTCCAGAGTACTGGAGCCTTAATAGACAACGCTCTAAAGCCCGCAGACTTTTTTGGGCTCTTGGAATCACTAATAAGCCTAATAAGAGTTCTTTGAACGCAAATTTCTGGCCGGGACATATGGTACAATACAATCAGCAAGATAGGATGGAGCTAGACCGTTTAGTATTTTATACGTAAGCAGTAAAACCTTAAAGTCGCATCTTAAGTGCACAGGAAGCCAGTGCAGGTGAGCCAGTATAGGCGTAATAAGATCAAACTTTCTTGTCCTTGTCAAAAGTCCAGCAGCCGCATTTTGTACCAACTGTAATCTTTTAATACTAGACATAGGGAGACCCGAAAATAATATGTTATAGTAATCGAGATGAGACGCAACGTATGCATAAATAATGATCTCAGCGTTGGTGGTGGACAATATGGGAGGAATTTTAGCCATATTTTACTAACTCTCTTAATGTGTGACTCAAACAAGAGAGTTGAGTCGAAGATAAAACCGAGATTCTTTACCGAGTCGTTTTGTACAATAGTTTTGTTGTCAAATGTTAAGGTGGTATTATTAAACAGGTGCCGGTGTCTAGCAGGACCGATAACCAACATTTCCGTTTTCTTAGTGTTAAGATGCAAAAAGTTGCTGGACATCTATTGTTTGATTTCATTTAGACACGCCTCCAGATGACTACAATCTGGTGTGTTGGTCAGTTTTAGGGGCATGTAGAGTTGGGTGTCATCAGCATAACAGTGAAAGCTAACACTGTATTTGCGTATGATGTCACCTAGCGGCAGCATGTAGTTGCTGCAGAGTGCAGGGCCAAAAGTTGAACCCTGTGGAACTCCGCATGTTATCTTAACATACTCCGAGGTCACATTGTTATGGGAGACACACTGCATCCTGTCAGTAAGATAGGAGTTAAACCAAGAAAAGACCAAGTCTGACATAGCAATACGTGACTTTACACATGCTAATAGAATGTTATGCTCGAAAGTATCGAAAGCAGTGCTGAGATCAAGTAGCAGCAACACTGATGACGGATCAGCATCCATAGTTAGCAATAAGTGAAGTGAATTATATTTATATAGCGCTTTTCTCCAGTGACTCAAAGCGCTTTTACATAGTGAAAACCCAATATCTAAGTTACATTTAAACCAGTGTGGGTGGCACTGAGAGCAGGTGGGTAAAGTGTCTTGCCCAAGGACACAACGGCAGTGACTAGGATGATGGAAGCGGGGATCAAACCTGGAACCCTCAAGTTGATGGCACGGCTGCTCTACCAACCGAGCTGTACCGCCAATAGATCATTGGTCATTTTTGTGAGGGCTGTCTCCGTAGAGTGATTTGCCCTGAATCTGGACTGAAAAGTTTCACAGAGATTGTTAGACGCTAAGTGTTCATTTAGCTACTGTGCAACACTTTTTTCGAGGACTTTCGAGATAAAGGGAAGGTGGGACACCGGCAGGTAGTTTACCATGAGGTCAGGATCGAGGTTAGGTCTTTTGAGTAGAGGATGAATAACCATTGTTTTGAATGCTAAGGGAACAGTACCAGAGGAAAGTGATAATTTAATAATATTTAGCACTGATGGTCCTAATATTACAAACAGCTCCTTGATAATTTTGCCAGGAAGTGGGTCAAGTAAACATGTTGTTGGTTTTGTCCCATTTAAGAGTTACGAGTCCCTTTAATGTTATTTCTTCAAAAAGAGAGCAATATCCGTCGTACGTACATTATTATCTGCGTTAATAGAACCCAAATGGAGCTGGGACGCGTTATCTTTATTCTCCTTTTTAATGAGTTTAATTTTCTTAGTAAAGAATTGCATAAAGTCATCAGCCGAGTGGGTGGAGCTACTTTTAATCAGGATACAATTTTTTTTTTAAATTAAAAGGTTTAATAAAATAATAAATTAACATCATACTAGGAATGTGTTCGGAAATGGATGATTGATTTAAACATTTTAGAAAAATACATGTCATTTCATCTACTGACAACAAAATTTGGAAAAATGTCAATAAGATGCATTGTTTGAGTAAACATTGCTAAAAAAAAAAAACCCTTCCTTATCCTGCGTTCAGGATTTGTGTAACGCGGATGATCCTTGTGATGAATTCACATCGCGGCACAGCCTCGAATGGAAGTTCCTGTTTCTAGATCACAGGTACAGTAAATCATGTCATCGACTTCAATAATCATTCATCACTCTGGGTTTCTACACACTAAACACTTAACTACTCATTGTGTTTTTCTTTCAGAGCTTCTCCAATCATAGGATATTTACCCTTTGAGGTTCTTGGAACGTCTGGCTATGATTACTATCACGTGGATGACTTGGAGCTTATAGCGCAATGTCATAAACAACGTAAGTAACTCAGTCAGGTTCTTTCTTATAAAAATTAAAGGGTGCATTATGTTGTAGTCCGGGAGCAGAGCAATTCTGTAGTTAGTGAACCTGAACTAGGGTTGGGCAATTTATTGAAAAATGATCGACAGCTTTTAACCGGCAGAAAACAGCTGTGTTGATTACAGTCCCTAACTAGGCAAGATGAACAAAATAATTTGGTGACTTACACGTTGACATTTTGAAGCCCATGAGTGTGTTTTTTGTTTCTCCTTAGTGATGCAGTTTGGAAAAGGTAAATCCTGCTACTATCGCTTTCTGACAAAGGGTCAGCAGTGGATTTGGTTGCGGACGCACTACTACATCACGTATCACCAGTGGAACTCCAAACCAGAGTTCATCGTGTGTACTCACACTGTTGTCAGGTGAGCTCATTTTGTTCTCTTCCAAAAATAATGTGTACACTTCCTCGGCCTCCTGGGATTGAAGAAGCCTATGAGACGTGTCTCGTCCTGGAGGAGCACCATGACTAACACTCTTCTTGGAACTCAGTTATGCTGAAGTGCGAGCTGAAAGGAGGCGAGCGTTTGGCCTTGAAGAGTTGTCTCCACCTGAGATTGCTCCCTCTTCTGTGAAGGTAAAAGTCCACAATTTTCCCGGTTGGATTATAGAAAATAACAGACTTGCACCCTTTGTTTGGTTCATTTTAAGGCCCAGGAACTGTACTTGGACATGTGCTCCACATTGGACCCACCACGGGACAGAAACAGCGGCGCACGTTCGGTATCCTCCCACAGCTCCCGGAAGTCCTCCCACACAGCCCTGTCAGACTCTGCATGTGAGTCATCCTCTGCTCGTCTCATTCAATACTGTGTCTACAGGAGCCCACAGCCTGCTCCTGTGTGGTGGCAGCATCTGATGCGTTACCAGCTTCAAAACTGGGATCCTGCTTCTGATAGATAAATGAAGAACCTTTTTTTCTTTTATCTTTGAAGGGGAACTGCACTTTTTTATTTTGCCTATCATTCACAATCCCTATGTAAGATGTCAATTTTTTTAAATATATTTTTATATATTGGAAATAAGCGCTAGCAAGAGGTGGCTTCAAATGAAGGTCATGGGGATTCAATCTATTTGGCCTATAAAGCACTCTAAAATACATCCAAAAACCTCAATCAACGTTTAATATACATGGTCTAAGTATATATGTCATGTAGTAACAGGTACATTCATAATAAGTTGTAATTTTTAGGTATTTTGGTCATTTTAAGCATTACGGCGCCACATCACAACAGACTTCATGAAAGCCAATGATGACTACTTTGGGACAAATGATGATCCAGAACCTTATATTTTTGAGGAGTTTAAGCTACAAGTGTTGGACACTGAGTGCTAAGCAGATCCAGAAACACTGAGCATAATGTAGCAGTATTGCTAAGTGCTACACAAAAGAAACCTTAAAGCTTGTAACGTGACGCTGGCACAAGCTCAATCTACTCTTCGCCCACAATAGACCCAAATCGAGAGACCTAAAGAGACCAAAGAAAAAAAGAAAAAGACAAGAAATACAAACTACGAAGATTATAAAACAATCACTTGCTGTACAATGTCTGCTCTCCCAGGGAAGGCGACTGATGGGATGTTTATATCATATATTCCCTTTTTGATGAGATTTTTTTGCATCTTAATGAAACATTCACCCCCAAACCAAAAATGATAAAGTCAAGTCTTACATGTTCCCACATAAACCAGGAACTGATCTGCTAACATACTGTAACAATATGTCTCGCTATTTTTGTTCAAGGAATTGATGGAATCGTTTTCTGTATGAGTCACAGCCTTGTCCCAGAACTAAGAATGGTTTGATCCCTCATCTTCCATTCTCCCTTTGAAAGCAAACCTTAAGTGGAACCATCAGCTTACTGTTCCTCAGTAAATTTCCGACCTAATCATACGCGGATGGTCATCTATGATTCTATGTTTCCAATGCTTACTTTAGCTAATCTTGTTTATTTTAGCCTGAGCTGGCAAAGACTGCAGCTGCTCCTCCACCCACCTATTGTCGCCCAACAAACCCCGCCTCATCGTCATCAGTGTGCCCAATTGTGAACAAGTCACTGCTCATGAAATGCAAATGAAGTTACTCATATAATACATATTACTTCCGCTTGGCGTTGCTCCATTGAAAACATTTATTTAACTGTCTGTGGGTTTTGCATACGAGGCGGAATGGGGCAGCATCCAAGAACCGATGAATCAGCAGTACAGTTATGAAGCAGAAAGGAAGTAATTCAGTTCACTCTTCAGTTGATAAATGCGTAGTACAATGAATGACACTACAGTTTTCCGACACAGGATATTAACTCCTACTTGACTCACAACATAGCTGCATGGTTTTTTATTTATTGTTTGACATATCTACAAGGACAAACCCTGATACTAGCCTCACTGGATGGTCCTAACAATCTGATAAAAGGATATAAAGCAAGAGGATAAAAATTGTCCGTTTTTGACCATTTCTTGTAGATATAGTGTAACCAAAATAGAGCTTGATGAAAAGAAAAGGAATTGCAGTCATTTTCAATAGTGTGAAACTACAGCTATTGTGTGATGATAAATATATTGAAAAAAGTGTAACAATGGTGATATTTGTGATATGGTTTGTTTTTCCTGCAATAATAGTATTATCATAACATTGGATTGTCAGTAGAACAAATATTTGTAGGAAAACCACTTAAAGGGCACAGGACTTTGGAAAAAGCTTGAATATTTCACTTTGTTTTGTGGTCCTTGAATGCACCACAGATAAGGCAAAAGTGAAACCTGTACATGTCTTTCTCCGACGCTGCCACAGCTTAATAAATCCACCCAAAAGACAAACTGCCATGTTGTTGAATACACATTTGCCACTCAAACCCAGTTAAATCCCAGCAGACAGCTCAAACTTCTGAGAGCCTCTTTTTTAAGTCCTCAACCGTCTCGTCACTAAATTGCTGCTTATATCGCTTGTTCACGATATAAAAATATAGCAACAATGGCGTTAAGTTGGAAACACTGATCCAGCTGCTAGACCTTCTTATTTTCTTGCAGACCCGGTGAGATGTGTGCCTAATCTATTCATGGCAGTTGAAACAAGTAAATAAATGTATGTGAAACACGCACATTTGTGTAAGTCACGATACCATCACTATATTTTCGAGTTATCTCAAACCAATTATGTCTTGATAGATAGATTGGAAGAAAAACGATCAATAACAATATTCTCTCGATGCGTTGCTTGAAACATTGGACAGTCAATCAAAATATGTATGCAACTTACAATAAACCATCAAATATGACCTAAGAAGAAATCAAAATCTGGATTTTTGATAAAATATCAACATTCACGAAGCGATACTGTTGAAATTTGTTCCTACGACCAATGCAATTTATGAGCACACTTAAAGTGCATATTTTAAAATAAACAAATAGTTCTCTGACAATGTCAGACTAAAACTGAGCTTTATTATTTTTGTGAAGGTAGCCTTATTGATACAGCTCTTGTACTGTATTGAATGTCTTGGTGTACAACTGTACATAATAAAGTGGCCCTTTTTTTTCTCCAAATACTATACAAAGTGTGTTTGAGAGAAATGTGTCTTTCTTGTGCAGCAGCAACAAACTCGTACACAGAGACCTGCACGCCGTCATGGCAGGCTGCTTCTATCGGCTCCGAGAGAACGCCGGCCAGACAAGCTGGGAGTTCAAAGGTCAGTTTATACATTGCCTGTGTGTGTGTCTTTGCAGATAACTACAAAAATAACTGAGTGGGGGAAACAACTAGATAATATTTTAAAGGCTATTTGTGAAACATTTCTCATTTCATCTTGTAGAATTTGACCCAAAGACAAAATTCCTTTGACCTGGTCCCCCAAATGAGCCTCCCTGTTTCCCCTCCCTGCAGCAAGCACTCAGCGATGGTTAGTGTTTAGACTTCCCTTCCTGTCATTTGTCTTCTTTTCTTTTGTTTGTCTGTGCGAGTGCTAGGGCTGTTTCTGTGTGTGTTTCCTCTACGTACATCGCCTCGAGGTTATAGGCTTAAGTCTGCAAGTCAACATTTTTTAGATAACCTCTACTTTAAATGCTGGTTCTGGCATGTTGTCTCGGCCACACTACATCTTTTGTATAGAAAGGCATTTTTGCAAAGAAGGTATCTTCTAATATTAACTTTTGTGTGTTTTCACGCAACAGCAAACGCAGCAGCAGCAGCAGCAGCAGCAGTCACCGTCGTCATCTGTGTTCCAGCTGCAGGAGCCTCAGCTTGGTGTCATGAACCAGCTGAAGGAACAATTGGAGGAGCGGACACGCATCCTGCAGGCTGACATTAAGACGCAGCAGCAGGAGCTCCACGACATCAAGGAGAAGCTTCACCTTGCTAATCTTCAGGTAACTTTTAACTAAATAACAAGCTAGACACCTGAAAGCAGGTCAGCGTCCTAAAAAAAGATGGAAAACTTTCCATGGACACGAACAGGAGTTTTTAAAAACAAACATCCATCCACTTCTAGACCGTTTGTGTCCTCATTATGGTTATTATGCCAGCTGATTTAGGGCGGGCGAGAGGCAGGTTACACCAACAAGAGCCGGACATACAACCATTCACACTCACAATCACACCTATGGACAAGTATACATCTTCAATGATGATTTTAATCTACATTTAAAACACTTCCTCGTGGTCCACATAATACGCATTGGATATGCTTTGGTGTCATTTTTGCTCCACAGTCACTTTTATCACTCGCTTTTTAAATCTGTCTGCAAGATGTTTGATTCTGGAGGCGTTCCCAGATTGCAAATGAAACCACACCCCACCCGCTCCAAAAGTGTCATAATTTTTCTTCTGAAAATGTACACAGTTTAAAAATATATCTTAAAGTCGTCACTGCTATTTTTCTTTCCAGACACAGTCTAAAATGAACTTCATAAACGTTATGTAGATTCACCCGGTCACAACATTAGGTACACCTGCACACTCGCCGATCAATTCAGACCCTGCATAAAAGAAGCTGTTTTAGGCAGCATTTATGTTACTACATATCTGTATTATTATACACATGCCAAGATTAGATGAAAATAATATCCTACCATTCAAATAATTATCCTACCATTTTTGGTGTTTTCTCATAGCTTGATGCAAAGGGAGAGGAGCATCTCCCCCTCTGACTGAGAGCTTATTTTAATGTCTAAATAAATGCTTCCTCCTGGCTGTGACATCACAACGTAGCCAGACTCAAAGCCCTGTGAAAAGAGGCGTCCAAAACGGCGTGCAAGCTCATGCCAAAATGCATGACTCGTATGATTGGACATTGTTTAACACGAGTATCTAACACTGTATCAACATTTAGAAGTCTGAAAAAAACGTTTTTGGGTTGTGGTGGCACACTGACATGTAAGCACAGAGAAAACATGCAAACTCCACACAAATGGACTCAATCCCTTGAGTGTGAGGCCAACATGCAATACACTCATCCACCGTGCGGCCCATGACCATGAGTACAGTACTGCAGGGAACTAAAATGTAGGTGACTTATGGGTTGATAAAATCATTGGCGATGTTTACACAGATGCCTAGATTTCCTATGTATTTTACACAGTATATCCCACACTCTCAGTGCTCCTCGTACGTAATGACGTAATTACGTATGCACGTAACACATGCACGCGCATTAGCTTTTAAGTGTTGTAAGCTAATAATAGCAAATTGGATAGTTAGCATTAGCTGTCACTGAATGTATATTCTATCACAACAACAACATGACTACAAATTGTTCGTTGCTTCTCTTCCACTGCTTTTGTATGAGTGCACGCGTTTCCTGCGCGTACATGTTGACGAGACTGGGTGAGTGACTGCCGTAAGCACCAATCATTTTTAGGGCCTGTAAAAAAAATGTATTACATTAACTTTGTAATTGTGAAAATATTGTCAAACAAATGTGTTCTGTTTAACCACTAATGGTAACATAAGCCGGCCGGTGGTGTTCTTGTTATTTTTTGCTTTGAAAAATGTAACTGTGAGGAAGTTGCAAACAGCACCTTTAATTTGTTGTTTAATAAAAAAATCAACATTCATATGACAAAAACAAATTACACTTGTGTAGGACACAGTCTTTCTAAATTGCTGCCAATTTACTTCCCATGTGGAGTGTATTCAACATTTCACATTTCCAACTGTGGCAAATGGGCATTATACAGTAACGAGTGGCCCCAACATGGGGAGGTGCATTAAATAGAGAATTATTGTCTTTGTACAGATAGAATACTTGATAGAGCTCCAGTAATGGGTCTCATTAGGTTGTGCAAGTGTACCTAATAACATGCCAGCTGTGTTAATTAGACATGTGATGCAGTAAGCTCCCATTACCTAACCTCCCACAGGAACAGGGAAATGGCCCCACCAAGAGGCAGCATACAAACCTACTGACCCACATTCAGTCTTGTTTGTTACACAAACGTTTAGTTTGACTCAGAAGGCACTCAGGAAACACACTTTGTATTCCATGTGAGTGACGGTTGTTTTCTTTCTGTTAGATGTTGCTACAGCAGCCTGTCCACAATGAATTTGGCCAACAGCCCCAGCAACA